>NW_025814445.1:0-115410 GCF_018902025.1 Drosophila willistoni
TGAATTTGTTTTATATTTTCAACTGCGTCCAGTCTTATTTTTCTTTCTGTGTTTTGCTAGTTCTTCGATTAGAAGATCAACGAGTAGTTCTTTAAGGTTTACATCCTCTGATTACGCATGTCAATTACCGGGTTAGGATTTAAAAGGAGCTATTCTAGTACTTCTAGGTGTGCGTTGATGATTTGCTGAACTTTCCCTACGTATTTATACCATGAAGCTGGACTATCTAAACTCATTTTAGCTAGCATTGGAATAACAATCTTGTGAATCCTTTCAACCTGCCCATTTCGTCGCGGTACTCCAGTGGTAATACATAAATGCACGATGTCGTGATCCTGGCAATACTTTTGTCACCCTTTTCTATTGAAGTTAGATATCCCTCTCTTTTGCCAGCCTTTGCGTTAGTAACAATACACTCCACACAACTATGTACCACACGAAAAACCTTATCTCTCAATTAGGGAATATATTGACGGAAAAATGACCCTGGGTATGCGCAAGTCTAATAATCTCATGTTCCATTGACGAAGGCACTACAATCCATTCACAATTAGGGTCTTAAAAGAGAATCTCGTTGTCTATATGTAAGTCTTTATAACTTTCCTTTTCGACTAGAGTCTTTATTGCCTTGGTCCACTCATCTTGCAACTGAGTTTCTTTTAATCGATGTTTAATAGTGTCCTCAACAAGCATAAAACATGCAAAACGACTCAACGCATCGACGTGCCTCATTTGAGTACCTGATCGATGTACGATAACATAATCAAAATCCTGAAGATACATAGCCTAACAAGCAACTCTTAAAGGAACATCTTTCTTTTTCATGGTCATAGCGAATGCGTTACAAGCAGTAACTATGTTGAATCGAGATCCTAGGACATATAACACGCATTTGGTTAGTGCTCCAATTATAGCAAGCACTTCGAGTTCGTAAGAATGATACCTTTCTTCGCACAATTTTCCTCTGGATGCTTTTTGTAACAAAGCTGCCCCAAATCCGTATTTTGAAGCATCCGCATGTATTTCAGTTTGCAATTTCGGGTTAAGCAATTTAAGGACGGGTTCTTTAGTCAACGCAGATCTTAGTTCTTCAAAAGCGAGTTTGTGTATATCTTTGAATTCAAACTTCGAATCCTTACGCATTAAATCGGACAACGGTTTCGGGATTACTGCATACCTTTCAATAAACTTTCTAAAATAGGAAGTTAGACCCAAAATCTTTGTAACTCCTTTTTGCTACTTGGGATAGGAAAATTCGTAACAGCTCTAATCTTTTCTATGCTCGGAGTTATGGTACCATTTTCCACATCATACCCTAAAAATAGGACTTTTCGTTGCAGCATCTGGCACTTACTCCAATTAATTCGTAAACCGTTTTTGGCTGACATGTCTAGTACGCGTTTTAGCTTGTCCAAACCATTATCGATACCTGTACTTGGAATGATGATGTCATCTATGTAGACTACACAATCGCTTGCTTTAATCAAATCTCCTAACACAACCATTATGAATCTTGTAAATACAGCTGGTGAATTTAAAATACCGAAAGGAAAATACAGGAATTCATATTGTGGTACATGGAAAAATCCGTTTGTTAAGTCTAAAGTTGAAAACATATTGGCACCTAGCAACTTTTCTAAAACGCTGTCCATATGAGCCATGGGAAAGTTATCACGAAGAATCTTTTCGTTTAATTTCCTTTAGTCACAGCATAAACGCTTCTGACCATTCTTTTTTGAGACTAAGACAACTGGAGTCGCGTACTCAGAAGTACTGGTTTTAATTATTTTCTCTGCTAGCCATTCTTGAATTTGTTTATCAACGATTTCCTGATCACAAAGGGCTAAACGTCTCAGGTGCTAATACACAGGTATTTCGTCGCTCAATATAATTTTCATGCTTACTGGTGCGTTTGCATTTCTTGTTGACTGGTAGTTTCGAATTAATTTCTCTACTTCCCCTTTTATCAAATGGTTCAAATGCGAAAGATTTGTGTCTAGAATCTTATTCCTGTCTTCAATATTTGTGATGAAGATATTTCCAATCTCTCCTGCCCACTGAATATCTGACTCATTTTGTTCTCTCTTTGGCATACTATGGGTGCGACAAACTTTATATTGACAGTGTTCAATATCGTTCGACCCAGTATAGCATTAAAACTTATGTCCTGATCTGGCACTACATGGAATTCTATGTTCATCACTAAACCATCCACTTTCACTGGTTTTATAAAACTACCGAAAGTCAAGACCTTACTGTCGCCAATTCCTGTTAAGTGTCTAGCTCCGCCTAATAACGGTTTTCGATCCAATCATCAAAGAAATATTTCTTCGCATAAGACATAAACCAGCGCCAGTATCTACGAGTCCTTTAAATATAACGTTAGAATATACGATGTCTTTAAGTTCTAACCCTGACGGAGTAAATTCGCTTGACGGCTGTATTACTACATCTTCATTTTCTACCACGTTTGTATTTCACTCGTATTTAATTGGATTTTCTAGTTTGCACTGTGCCACTCGATGTCCTACTTTACCACATTTGAAACACTTTTGATCGTTCTTTGGACAGTCTCGTCTGATATGTGATGTATCACCGCAACCATAACATTTCCGATTCTTAGATATATCAATTATTTTACTACTAACCATAGAACACATAGATGGGACAAACTCATGATTTTTTGATTGCAAACGCTAGCCTAGTCATGGAACCCAGAGAACTTCGGGAAAACCCGAACGCTCGTACTCTCAATGAGAGTGAAAGTGGGGAGAGGGCCAAGCAGCTACGAAAATAATTCAGTCTAGCACAGACTACAGAACGACGAAGGCAGGCCTACGTCGCTTGTGATTTCGTTCTGTCTATGTATGTGTACACTCGTCGGTACATGCTCAGGCTTCGTAGTATGTGTGTGACGTGAAGTTGTACAACATCGCATTTCAATAGCTCGCTCGACCAAAATGTGTAATTTTCGACAAAACAGCGACAATGCGAATAGGATATGCCCCTGTCGAAAGAATATCAAGAAATATTGGCATCAGCTTTGTATGTATCTCGGTGGCTGTACCGATAGAGTGCTCGCTTCGTGATGTGTCTTAGGGATAGGTCTTAGGGTGTCTTTAATATCCCTGGTTCGATTCCCAACTCGAAACCGACCAATAAGGTTGTTTATTCTATTTTTTATTAAAAAATAATCAACAAAAAAAAAAAAAACAAAATTATAAAATAGAAAAAACCTTATTTAAGTCGTCGATTTCGAGTAGGGAATCGAACCAGGGACTTTCCTATCGCCAAGCGAACACTCTATCGGTACAGCCACCGAGATACATACAAAGCTGATGCCAATATTTCTTGATATTCTTTCGACAGGGGCATATCGTATTCGCATTGTCGCTGTTTTGTCGAAAATTAAACATTTTGGTCGAGCGAGCTATTGAAATGCGATGTTGTACAACTTCACGTCACACACATACTACGAGCCTGAGCATGTACCGACGAGTGTACACATACATAGACAGAACGAAATCACAAGCGACGTAGGCCTGCCTTCGTCGTTCTGTAGTCTGTGCTAGACTGAATTATTTTCGTAGCTGCTTGGCCCTCTCCCCACTTTCACTCTCATTGAGAGTACGAGCGTTCGGGTTTTCCCGAAGTTCTCTGGGTTCCATGACTAGGCTAGCGTTTGCAATCAAAAAATCATGAGTTTGTCCCATCTATGTGTTCTATGGTTAGTGATTTTACCCTGATTAATCTTTCTCCTGACTGAGCTTCAAACTTGTTTAACGACTTGTGTGAAGCACGAACTTTCTGATACGTTTCTATTTGAAACTTCAGTTCTTCTAGATTCCTGGCTTGAAATATAATAGCTTTATTTACTTATGAGTCTGGAATGCCCTTTACAAAGTATTCTATCAAGCTCTCATCGTCCAAATTCACTGGTTTGGCAATTTCCATTAAAGCATACAAATATTCATGTAAAGTCTCCTCTCTTTTCTGAGAACGTTGTGATAATATTCTATGAATCTCAGCTGCTGATCGTTTCAAATCAAATTCTTTGCGCAGTGCTGCTTTTAATATCTCCCAATTGTTTATACCAAGTTGACTCCAAATGAATGATTTAGCTGCTGCAGCTAACAACTGTTTGGCGTATACAAAGGACTGTAACTTGTCCATTGTACTGTAATAGCACACTCTTCTATCTCTTGTACCCACGAATCAATGTCGGGATACCTGAGCCGGAAAAATAGGATACCTGCCTCAACATCTTTTAAGGTGTACCAAGATCGACTAAAATTGTTTGTGGGCATTCGCTCTAATTCTTCTTACTCGCTATCTTGGTCTTGAATATCGTAATAAGTATGAAGTCTATCTGTAGATCACGTTTTCTTCCCACTGTGCTTAGGTTCAATTCGGCCACTTATTTCGCAAATCTGCGACTCGCAATGCCATAACCTCGTCAAGCTCCATATTACAATATTTTCTTTTGTCAATACCAATAATTAATGCTAAGGTTAGTTTTAGTAAATTCATTAAGGTTAGAACTATCTACATATAGTCCCCAAAAAATTTACCCAAGTCCGCTCCTGTCCCACGAAGTCTTCGTTTAATTTCTGCCAGCAGGTTGTCTGTCCTCTCTAACGTTTTGTCTCTTGCCGCGTCCAGCTTCTGCCTCTGCCAACGGGTTGCTCTGCCTCTGCCGACGTTTTGCCTCACGCTACGTCCAGCTTTGCCTTGCCAAAGGGTTGCCTTTGCCTCTGCCGACGTTTCACCTCGCGCTACTCCCAGCTTTGCCTCTGGCCAACGGGTTGCCTCTGCTTCTGCCGACGTTTGCCTCACGCTACGTCTAGATTTGCCTCTGCCAACGGATTGCCTCTGCCTCTGCTGACGTTTTGCGTCTTGATGCGCTCTGTCCAATATTTCTAAACTGTTCTAGAAAAATTCACTGATCGCCGTCTGTTACCAAACATGCTCGTGCGTGTGGTGTCTGCGTCGTAACGGATTTGGGCGCTTGCTCTTACACAATGATGCGCCACAAAAGTGTTTGCTTTGTCACTTCGAAAAACTTTATTTGTTGTCTCTTTCACTCACGCAGTGTTATATGTATGAATGTTAATTTCTTTAAACAATATTTCGGCCGATGTGGGAGGAGCCTCGATAAAAAACTTGCAACTCAAAAAAAAAAAAAAAACAGAAAAGAAAAAAGGAAGGCCGAATTTAAATGACCCGCGAATGCACTGCTTGATTGCAGAAAGAAAGTTCACCACCGTGGTACTTTTTTTTTTCCCATTATGCCAATAGCGGATAATGTCACTTTGACAATTGACTCGGGTCTAAACGAAGATCAAAGCTAGGCCTAGAGCATAGCGAACTGTCTTGATAAATTCTTTTCAAATTGGCAACCGAGCGAAACAGTCCTTTGCAGGAAGTGAAAAAATTAATAGTTCATTTTTTTTGTTGTTAAAATAACACAAGTAAATTTTAAATCCGAATAAATACAAGCCATCCTTCATGGACTTGAATCGGTGATAAAAAGAAACCAATTATGTTGGTGTCTCTATTCAAAATATACTTCTTGCGTAAGTGCTAATTTTTTCTTTGATTGAATAAAATTTGGTAATTTTGCAAATAAAATTCTTGCACGCAGATTTGCCAACTTCGGCATGTTTGTCATAATGCCAAAATAAGGAAATTAAAATGTATTGCTTTGATTAAGCAGAAGGTAATTATACAGCTCTAGAAAAAAACGGATTAACGACATTCTATTCATCCCATATATGTATATGATTATTTTGTTAGACAAATATAAAGCCAAGTTTTGTATCGATGATTTCCAAAGCCGGAATTCCAAGATATTTATGTTGGATAGTGCAAGCGGCGAAGAAGTTATTCACCAAAGGGGAAAAGCAATTACATTGGCGACCAACTGATCAGTCAAATTTTTTTACGACCCCGGCAAGTGCTAGGGTATGCGGTGAGAAGTGACAAACGGCAAAAACACGCAGCCAAAGAAAAATATATCAGAGTTAAAAAAGTAAGTTGCAAGAAAAAAGAAAAGGAAAACAACCCATGTGAAAAACAGTCTAACCAGAGTGCAAAGAAATTAAAATGGTTGAATCCAGATGAAGAATGTTGAAAACGAGTGAAAACGAAAAGTGTTAACTTCTTTTATTTTTTTGTTTAAATCTAGGTAATGTTATATAATCGAAGTTAAAACAAGTGCATGAGAGGTTATTGTACAAGTAATAATTGGTAATAAGAAAGAGAAAACAGAGGGAGTGAAGCAAGTGAAAAAAAAGGCAAACAAATTTACAAAGAAGAAACGCAAAGAAAAATTTTGAGCCACATTGTGCAAAAACAAATTTTTTTATACCATACACCCATAGGTGAAATGGTATATTAAAGTCGCCAAAATGTATGTAACAGGCAAATGTTCCGACATATAAAGTATATATATTCTTGATCAGCACGACGAGACGAGTTTATGTAGCCATGTCCGACCGTCCGTCTGGATCAACGCAAACTCCTCCTAGACCGTTGGAGCTACAGAGCTGAACTTTTGCATGTGGGCTTGTATATACTGCAGGCGTTGTATATCTCGGATTCACCCGGTTGGGATCACTATATCATATAGCTCCCATACAAATAGCATAGTCACGAACAGTGACTTTTCTAATAACTTGTTATTTTCTGAGCTATTGTCATAAAATTTAAATTAATTACACATATAAGCGACTATGCCAAATTTGATCAAGATCGGGTGACTATATCATATAGCTCCCATAGTAACGATCGGAGGAAAACAGTGACTTTGATCAATATCTTCGTTATTTCCTATACTAAGATTGTAAACCGTTCTTTCGCAAACATTAGCCTTTTAGCTTGAACGTTTTTCCACTTTGATGGCTATAGGTAAGGAAAGAGTTACCATAAAAGTTGCAAGGCTATACAAACTTTGACGCGGTCGAAGTTAGCCCCGGCCCTCTGGTTTTAAATTCATTTATGTGCAATTCAAAAAAAGAAAGGAAGATGATTTTTTTAGAGAATGGAACTATGGGATTAGAGGCAAGAGACCCCAACCAACCGCTTCAAGAAAGAGACTACCAATTTATGAGTGTACCTATGTAAATTTCGATTTCCCGTTACTAAGCCAAAAAAAAAAAAAACAAAAAATAATAACAGAACGCAGATTTCAAGAGTAGTCCCTAGTGATAAATTAAATTATTACTTCCGAATTCACTTAGAGTAACCCGAAAGAAAAATTATTTATAGATTTATTTCAAAAAAAAAAAAGGAAATTTAATAACATTTGGTTGATTTGAAAACGCTATCAAATATTTAAAATGCATTAACACATAGTGATAAAGATTGCGAGGAGGCACCACGATCATCCTCATCACAAGTGTGTAGCATTTGTTCACAATTTATCTCAGACTTACACGAGAGGGCACCAACCAACTGTATGCACTCATTCCATAGGAATTGTATAATTACTTATGTTTCGACAAATCAAGAATGTCCGGTATGCAAGCCTTTGTGCCACCTTACAGATGTACAAGTTAGAACTGAGTTATCAACATTCAAAAACAAGAGCAGTTGCTAAAGTTCATAATACACGTCAGCAGGCGCAAGCACACCTTTTATCTGGTCCAGAACAGTCAGCAATACCGATGACACTAGTCCGCAAATACCGGTAATGATTCATCAGAAGAGGTAGAACCACTACGAACTGCGAAAAGACAGGGAAGACCTCCTAAGCGAAGAGTACAAGCGCTCAACCAGAAAATTTTGAGAGACATCAGACAAGAGTCAACGCCGTAGCTAGTACATCGGCACCAGCGGTCGACTACGAAAGATTGTTTTTGTTTTTTTTGATTAAATACGCAGGCTAGAGCACAATCTTCACCCAGAAATTCGCCGATTTCTACATCAAGTTTCAAGAGCGAAAGGTTACACAGATTATCCAGGAGTTGGGGTATAAAGTTCGACGGATCACAGAAATGCAGTACCGTTCAAGAATTCTTGTACAGAGTGCGTGCATTAACTATGAATAGTTTAGATGGAGACTTATCAGTAGTCTGTAAGAATCTACATATTCTCCTAACTGGAAAAGCTCGAGATTGGTATTGGAAATACCGTAAGAAATTACTCAAGTAGAATGGACAGATTTTTGTGACAAACTCAAAAGACAATATAGTGATAATAAGGATGATGATTTAATTTTGAAGAAATAAGAAGTAGGAAGCAAAAGATTGGAGAATCATTTGATAATTTTTATGAGGATGTAATATCCATTGTTAGTAGGCTTTCGGTTCCATTAGAAGAGGATAGACTAGTGCAGCAGTTGCAGCGTACTCATACCGGAAGTGTGTGAAGCATTGTATATATATCAGTTGTTTCGGTGTCACATCTACGACAGCTAGTTCAAAGAAGAGAAAATTTATTAGGAGGGACACTAATCAAGCGCCCGATCAAGAGTGTAAATTTTTCTAAACCTGTTTACAAGTCCGTAACTGCAGTACTAGAGACCGCAGAACATTCAGAAGACGAGTAGTTTACTGGAATTGTGACGTAGAAGACATCGCTGGGACATGTGCCTAGAAGATCGGATTATCTATGTTACTGATGCGGAACAAAAGGAGTATACAAGCCGCAGTGCATAAAATGTTCAAATCGGACGGAAAACTATCGGAAGGGACCACCGTAAGGCAACAAGCGGACGGACCCTTAGTAACTATTGCTCAAAAAGATTAAATCCTAATTTCACTGAAAAGAAAAGCAAGAAAAGATTTCAGATTACAAAAAAATAGAAAGAATATTAAGTTACATCCAATAAAACCATATCACATACGTTTAAAGGAATATACATAAGCCCGCGAAGAATATTTTCCGATGGTAGTAATGTCGCATGCGTCAAGAGAGCACCAAAACGCTCAACCTTGCGTATGCGTAACTTTTGGAAAGCGGTACGGAATACCAAAAGAAGGTTAATTTGTTCAGTAATTAATGAAGCCGTAGATGCCGATTTTATGCTTCAATTTCATTTTTACATTTTAGAATTAGGCTTATTAGACAAAGGGGCAAATATTAGTTGCATTGGAGCAGACCTGGCTAAAATAGACTGGTCGCACAATTCAAAATTTCGCAAAATTAATTCGTCAGTAAAAACGGCTGATGGACAGCCACAAACAGTTATTGGATCCATACAACTGAACGTAAAATATAGAGAGCAGATGAAGGACATTAATTTCTTTATAATCCCTTCTATTAAGCATAGGTAGTATTAGGAACAGATTTTTGGAAAGCTTTCAAATTGGCCCCGGGGTAATTTCCTCGATTGAAACTTCAATAGAAACGTGCCTAGATTACAGAGAAAGACGGTGAGGAAAAGTTTCCGCTGACAGCAGAAGAAGAAAAACGTTTAGGCGAATCATTAGTCTATTTCCAGACTTTGAAAGGCAAGGCCTCGGAAGAACAAAGCTTCTGCAACATCATATAGAGTAGGCAATGCCACCCCGATTAAACTGCGATTTTACCCAGTTTCACCGGCGGTTGAAAAAGTTATGTTTCAGCAGATCCATAGAATGTTAGAGCTAGGAGTTATTGAGAAGTCAAATAGACCTTGGAGTTCGCCCATGCTTTGGTGATTAAACCTGGAAAAGTGCGTTATGCTTAGATGCACGACGTATTAACGAGGTTACAAAGAAGGACGCATACCCACTGCCCAGCATCAATGAAATTTTCGCAAGACTACCAAAAGCTAAAATCATCTCCAAGATAGATTTGAAGGATGCTTTTTGACAAATAGGTTTGAGTGAGGAATCAAAAGCAATCACAGCATTTACAGTACCCGGTCGTCCATTGTATCATTTTGTGGTCATGCCTTTTGTTTGTGTAATGCCGCGCAAACAATGTTTAGACTAATGGATGAAAAAATACCACCCGAATTAAAATATTGTACTTTTGATACTTAGACGATTTATGTGTAGTATCAGAAAGCTTTGAGGAAGATCTATTTGTTTTAGCCAAGCTAGCTGAGCAATTTCGAATAGCGAACGTGACTTTAAATGTGGCAAAGAGGAAATTTTGTGTCACAAAAGTTGCATTTTTAGGATATATAGTTGGCAATGGAGGAATTTCAACTGACTCATCAAAACAGACGCGGTTCAGTCATGGCCAATTCCGAAAACAGTTAAACAAGTAAGAACGTTTATGGGAGTAGTCTGATGGTATAGACGATTTATACCTAACTTTTCAGATATCAGTTTTCGAATCACCGAGCTTCTGTCGTCGAGAGTATCCAGATATACGAGTAGAAGATGGTTTTGTCTATATACGAACTGAAAATGATGATGGAAATTTAGAAAATCAAGAATCGAGATGGAAACTGTGGATTCCATCTGGTTTGACGACTGAAGTCATATCCAGTGCTCATAATAGTGTTATATCAGCACATGGAGGAATGGCTAAGACCCTAGAATTAATAAGGAGATTTTTTTAATGGCCAGGCATGGTGTCACAAGTGAGAGATTATGTACGTAACTGTGATATTTGTAAGTCTACCAAAGCCCCGAATTACATTTTAAAACCGCCGGAAAGCTAGCAGTTTCAATGCGTCCTTTTCAAAGGTTATACATAGACCTGCTCGGTCTATATCCACGTTTTGGATCACTTTTCCAAATTTCATTGGCTTTGTCCGTTGAAGAAGTTGACATCTCGTTTAATACAGGAGTTTCTTTAGGATCATATTTTCTTATGTTTGGTATTCTGGAAATCCTATTGAGCGATAACGGAGCACAATTCAAAGCGGGTCGAATTTAATACGTGGCTAACGAAGCTTGGTATTAAGCATGTATATACAGCGTTGTATTCACCTCAAGCCAACGCCTCAGAACGGGTGAATCGATCAATCATAGCAGCGATTAGAGCTTATCTTAACGATGATCATAGAGAGTGTGATGAACATATTCCAGCAATTAGTTGTGCTCTTCACGGAATGGTCATCATGTGAGCATTAATTGTTCTCCATATCATGCAGTTTTTGGCTTTGATATGATCACACATGGGTCTCATTATAGTCACTAAGTAAGTTCAATTTATTAGATGAATCACTTAATCCCCTTAGGAAAGACGATCAATTGTTGTTGAGAAAAGAAATAAAACAGCAAATTGCATCAGCAGCAGATAAAACGCCAAGCAGTATAACGTGCGCACTAGGCAAATTCATTTTAGGATAGGCCAAGAAGTATTTAGAAGAAACTTCAGCCAGAGTAATTTCAGAAAATATGAATGCGAAATTTAATCCGCAATAGGTAAAATCTGTTGAAATTATGGAAATATGCTATTTACATTTGTGGAAATAGTTTAATATGCAAATTACATTTTATCGATTTATAGCTTTATGATTATCCTTATTTCCTACTTCCATACTTCATATTCTAGAAAATCGTGCTCGAGAGTATAGTTCTAATAATTAAAACAAATTTCAAGTAAAAACAAATTTCAAATAAAAATGCCTAAAATATGCTAAATTTAATGCTCGTCCAAAATTCCAAGGTTTTAAAGCGGACAAAGTTAAACCTAAGAACGAAGCGAAGAAGGCGGTAATTTCCCCTAATCGAAAGTAATGGTGATGGCTCCTTTTGGCCACGTTTCCCGTGAGGTACGCCCACTCACTAGAAGTCTGACTTCCAACCAAGGAGTATCAAGAAAAAACGTCATGTGGCGATAACGTGAAAGAAATGGCGGTCAAAGCCTGAAGTCAGTTGGTAAAGAAGTACAAAAAATAAGAAATAAAAAAGAATGGCTTAAGGCGCAGCTAAGGGCGATCGACGGGAAAAGTTCAGAAAATCGTTAATAAACATCCCCGAGAGCTGGCCATCTGAAGAGGACACACCAAGATAAATATTGCTAAATATTGCATCAATAAAACCATATCACATACGTTTAAAGGAATATACATAAGCCCGCGAAAGAATATTTTCCGATGGTAGTAATGTCGCATGCGTCAAGAGAGCACCAAACGCTCAACCTTGCGTATGCGTAACTTTTGGAAAGCGGTACGGAATACCAAAAGAAGGTTAATTTGTTCAGTAATTAATGAAGCCGTAGATGGCCGATTTATGCTTCAATTTCCATTTTTACAATTTTTAGAATTAGGCTTATTAGACAAAGGGGCAAATATTAGTTGCATTGGAGCAGACTGGCTAAAATAGACTGGTCGCACAATTCAAAATTTCGCAAAATTAATTCGTCAGTAAAAACGGCTGATGGACAGCCACAAACAGTTATTGGATCCATACAACTGAACGTAAAATATAGAGAGCAGATGAAGGACATAAATTTCTTTATAATCCCTTCTATTAAGCATAGGGTAGTATTAGGAACAGATTTTTGGAAAGCTTTCAAATTGGCCCCGGGGGTAATTTCCTCGATTGAAACTTCAAATAGAAACGTGCCTAGATTACCAGAGAAGACGGTGAGGAAAGTTTCCGCTGACAGCAGAAGAAGAAAAACGTTTAGGCGGAATCATTAGTCTATTTCCAGACTTTGAAAGGCAAGGCCTCGGAAGAACAAAGCTTCTGCAACATCATATAGAGGTAGGCAATGCCACCCCGATTAAACTGCGATTTACCCAGTTTCACCGGCGGTTGAAAAAGTTATGTTTCAGCAGATCCATAGAATGTTTAGAGCTAGGAGTTATTGAGAAGTCAAATAGTCCTTGGAGTTCGCCCTGCGTTTGGTGATTAAACCTGGAAAAGTGCGTTTATGCTTAGATGCACGACGTATTAACGAGGTTACAAAGAAGACGCATACCCACTGCCCAGCATCAATGAAATTTTCGCAAGACTACCAAAAGCTAAAATCATCTCCAAGATAGATTTGAAGGATGCTTTTTGACAAATAGGTTTGAGTGAGGAATCAAAAGCAATCACAGCATTTACAGTACCCGGTCGTCCATTGTATCATTTTGTGGTCATGCCCTTTTGTTTGTGTAATGCCGCGCAAACAATGTTTAGACTAATGGATGAAAAAATACCACCCGAATTAAAATATTGTACTTTTGGATACTTAGACGATTTATGTGTAGTATCAGAAAGCTTTGAGGAAGATCTATTTGTTTTAGCCAAGCTAGCTGAGCAATTTCGAATAGCGAACGTGACTTTAAATGTGGCAAAGAGCAAATTTTGTGTCACAAAAGTTGCATTTTTAGGATATATAGTTGGCAATGGAGGAATTTCAACTGACTCATCAAAAACAGACGCGGTTCAGTCATGGCCAATTCCGAAAACAGTTAAACAAGTAAGAACGTTTATGGGAGTAGTCTGATGGTATAGACGATTTATACCTAACTTTTCAGATATCAGTTTTCGAATCACCGAGCTTCTGTCGTCGAAAAGAAATTTGTCTGGAACGAGCAAGCTCAGGAATCCTTTGAAAAGCTTAAATTTGCATTGACTTCAGCTCCAGTGTTGCAGAACCCGAACATCGAACGGAAGTTCTATGTGCATTGCGATGCGAGTGATGTCGGCATAGGCGCTACGTTAGTTCAAATGTCAGACGAAGGAGATAAAAAAGCAATTATATTTATCTCCAAGAAACTGAGTTCAGCTCAACAAAACTACAGTGTAATGGAGCGGGAATGTTAAGCAGCATTAGAAGCAATCGACAGGTTTAGATGCTATATTGAGATGCAGGAGTTTGAATTGATTACGGATCATGCGAGCCTTTTGTGGCTGATGAAGCAACCTAATTTGAAGGGACGTTTGGCTAGATGGGCCATGAAATTGCAAAGTTACAAGTTCACGATAAGCCATAGAAGAGGTCGGACAATGTCGTACCTGATGCGCTTTCGAGAATGTTTTCAGATGAAATAAGTGCACTAAAGAAGTTTATCCTGGTGTTGATTTAAATTCCAACTGTTTTAGTGATAATGAATATCAGAATTTGAAAAAAAAGTTTTTAGATAGTCTGGCAGAGTATCCAGATATACGAGTAGAAGATGGTTTTGTCTATATACGAACTGAAAATGATGATGGAAATTTAGAAATCAAGAATCGAGATGGAAACTGTGGATTCCATCTGGTTTGACGACTGAAGTCATATCCAGTGCTCATAATAGTGTTATATCAGCACATGGAGGAATGGCTAAGACCCTAGAATTAATAAGGAGATTTTTTAATGGCCAGGCATGGTGTCACAAGTGAGAGATTATGTACGTAACTGTGATATTTGTAAGTCTACCAAAGCCCGAATTACATTTTAAAACCGCCGGAAAGCTAGCAGTTTCAATGCGTCTTTTCAAAGGTTATACATAGACCTGCTCGGTCTATATCCACGTTTTGGATCACTTTTCCAAATTTCATTGGCTTTGTCCGTTGAAGAAGTTGACATCTCGTTTAATACAGGAGTTTCTTTAGGATCATATTTTCTTTATGTTTGGTATTCTGGAAATCCTATTGAGCGATAACGGAGCACAATTCAAAGCGGTCGAATTTAACACGTGGCTAACGAAGCTTGGTATTAAGCATGTATATACAGCGTTGTATTCACCTCAAGCCAACGCCTCAGAACGGGTGAATCGATCAATCATAGCAGCGATTAGAGCTTATCTTAACGATGATCATAGAGAGTGTGATGAACATATTCCAGCAATTAGTTGTGCTCTTCACGGAATGGTCATCATGTGAGCATTAATTGTTCTCCATATCATGCAGTTTTTGGCTTTGATATGATCACACATGGGTCTCATTATAGTCCACTAAGTAAGTTCAATTTATTAGATGAATCACTTAATCCCTTAGGAAAGACGATCAATTGTTGTTGAGAAAAGAAATAAAACAGCAAATTGCATCAGCAGCAGATAAAAACGCCAAGCAGTATAACGTGCGCACTAGGCAAATTCATTTTAGGATAGGCCAAGAAGTATTTAGAAGAAACTTCAGCCAGAGTAATTTTCAGAAAAATATGAATGCGAAATTTAATCCGCAATAGGTAAAATCTGTTGAAATTATGGAAATATGCTATTTACATTTGTGGAAATAGTTTAATATGCAAATTACATTTTATCGATTTATAGCTTTATGATTATCCTTATTTCCTACTTCCATACTTCATATTCTAGAAAATCGTGCTCGAGAGTATAGTTCTAATAATTAAAACAAATTTCAAGTAAAAACAAATTTCAAATAAAAATGCCTAAAATATGCTAAATTTAATGCTCGTCCAAAATTCCAAGGTTTTAAAGCGGACAAAGTTAAACCTAAGAACGAAGCGAAGAAGGCGGTAATTTCCCCTAATACGAAAGTAATGGTGATGGCTCCTTTTGGCCACGTTTCCCGTGAGGTACGCCCACTCACTAGAAGTCTGACTTCCAAACCAAGGAGTATCAAGAAAAACGTCATGTGGCCGATAACGTGAAAGAAATGGCGGTCAAAAGCCTGAAGTCAGTTGGTAAAGAAGTACAAAAAAATAAGAAATAAAAAAGAATGGCTTAAGGCCGCAGCTAAGGGCGATCGACGGGAAAAGTTCAAGAAAATCGTTAATAAACATCCCGAGAGCTGGCCATCTGAAGAGGACACACCAAGATAAATATTGCTAGAAATGACCAAAAAGTTTTGGTTAAGGTCAAGAAAGAGGAGGACAAAGCATATGAAAAGAAATAAGGCTTACGTATATATTGAACTTTTTTGGATTAGAATTGACAACGATTCTACAAATATTTCAAAATTGACTTTTTTCGACCCATATTTGTATTTAAAAATAAATAAACATCTCGATTGTTAATGCAATTTTATATCTTTTGCTCTTTACAATGGGCAAATTGGGTTGTTTGGTAGTTCTATAGGGCGTTCCGAGGAGCTCACCTTATTTAAGACCGGCATTCATCCAATTAGCTATTGCTTTCAGAGAGCTAAAATCAGGCGGACATGGACAATTTTTCTAGCTAGCAGACTGATCTACATTTTTACATTTGAGCAGTGACAGAAATCGATATGTATAATTGATTATAAGTTTAAGTTATATTTTTTACTTGATCCTTAGAATAAGAAGTAGATGCACGAATATCCAAGTTAATGGTGGAAAGGTTTATCTTGAATAGGCCAAATATGTAATAATTAGGAAGTAACTCCAAAAGCTTTCCTAAGTTGTAATGATAACAATCGAATAAATCTGGTCTTGTGGGTATTGTGAAGCGACTTAAAAGCCATTCCCTCAATATTCCACAGTAAATACAACTAGATTATAGACTAGAATCAATATTTTACTGTTAACCATTCATAGAAATAAAATTAAGACATAGTATATTAGACGTAAATATAATATTTAATAGAATCACATCTAAATAATGTTAATAGAAAGATTATTATGAAATCCTGATTTCATCCAATTAGCTGTTGCTTTCAGAGAGCTAAAAACAGGCGGACATGACCAATTTTTCTAGCTAGCAGACTGATCTACATTTTACATTTGAGCAGTGACAGAAATCGATATGTATAATTGATTATAAGTTTAAGTTATATTTTTTACTTGATACTTAGAATAAGAAGTAGATGCACGAATATCCAAGTAAATGGTGGAAAGGTTTATCTTGAATAGCCCCAAATATGTAATAATTAGGAAGTAACCCCAAAAGCTTTCGTAAGTTGTTATGGTAACAATGGAATAAGTGTTTAATACGATTTTTTAAAGAACGTGCTTTATCTTCATCATCGAATAAATCTGGTCTTGCGGGTATTGTGGAGCCACTTAAAAGCCATTCCCTCAATATTCCACTGTAAATACAACTAGATTATAGACTAGAATCAGTATTTTACTGTTAACCATTCATAGAAATAAAATTACGATACAATATATTTGACTTAAATATAATATTTAATGGAATGAGATCTAAAAGATGTTAATAGAAAGATTATTATGAAATCCTGATTAGACACTGACCGAAGAACAAGTAGGCGGGAGAGTGAAAAACAAAAAGTGAAAAGTAGGGCATGTCCATTTGCCTTGTTTACCTGCTCATTTCCTACTTCCATATTTCATACTCTAGAAAATCGTGCTCGAGAGTATAGTTCTAATAATTAAAACAAATTTCAAGTTAAAACAAATTTCAAGTAAAAATGCCCAATCCTGACTGGCCTAACTTTAATAAACCCGGAAACGGCAATTTGAAAAATTTGCCCAAAAACTGAAGGTTCCAAAGATGGCCTTAGATTGGCGCATCCAAATTATGAAGCCGAAGCCAAAGTGGAAGGATGCACCAAAATATGCTAAATTTAATGCTCGTCCAAAATTCCAAGGTTTTAAAGCGGACAAAGTTAAACCTAAGAACGAAGCGAAGAAGGCGGTAATTTCCCCTAATACGAAAGTAATGGTGATGGCTCTTTTTGGCCACGTTTCCCGTGAGGTACGCCCACTCACTAGAAGTCCGACTTCCAAACCAAGGAGTATCAAGAAAAAACGTCATGTGGCCGATAACGTGAAAGAAATGGCGGTCAAAAGCCTGAAGTCAGTTGGTAAGAAGTACAAAAAAATAAGAAATAAAAAAGAATGGCTTAAGGCCGCAGCTAAGGGCGATCGACTGGAAAAGTTCAAGAAAATCGTTGCTAAACATCCCCGAGAGCTGGCCATCCGAAGAGGACACACCAAGATAAATATTGCTAGAAATGACCAAAAAGTTTTGGTTAAGGTCAAGAAAGAGGAGGACAAAGCATATGCAAGGAAATAAGGCTTACGTATATATTGCATTTTTTTGCATTAGAATTGACAACGATTCTACAAATCTTTCAAAATTGACTTTTTCGACCCATATTTGTATTTAAAAATAAATAAACATCTCGATTGTTAATGCGATTTTATATCTTGCTCTTTACAATGGGGAAATTTGGCTGTTTGGTAGATCGATTGGGCGTCCCGAGGAGCTCACCTTATTTAAGACCGGAATTCATCCAATTAGCTATTGCTTTCAGAGAGCTAAAGACAGGCGGACATGGCCAATTTTCCTAGCTATCAGACTGATCTACATTTTTACATTTGAGCAGTGACAGAACTCGATATGTATAATTGATTAAGTTTAAGTCATATTTTTTTACTTGATAGTTTGAATAAAAAGTAGATGCACGAATATCCAAGTAAATGGTGGAAAGGTTGATCTTGAATAGACCCAAATATGTAATAATTAGGAAGTAACCCCAAAAGCTTTCCTAAGTTGTTATGGTAACAATATAAAAAGTGTTTAATACGATTTTTTTAAGAACGTGCTTTATCCTCATCAATCGAATAAATCTGGTCTTGCTATTGTGGAGCCACTTAAAAGCCATTAACTCAATATTCCACTGTAAATACAACTAGATTATAGACTAAAATCAGTTCTTTACCGACAAAGGCAGTAGGCGAGAGAGTGAAAAATAAAAAGTGAAAAGTAGGCCATGTCCATTTGCCTAGTTTACCTGCCTCATTTCCTACTTCCATATTTCACATTCTAGAAAATCGTGCTCGAGAGTATAGTTCTAATAATTAAAACAAATTTAAAGTAAAATAAATTTCAAATAAAAATGCCCAATCCCTATTGGCCTAACTTTAACAAAAAAGGCAAGTTTAAACAATTTGCCCAAAAACTGAAGGTTCCCAAAAAAATGGCTACAGATTGGCGCAGACAAATTATGATGCCCAAGCCAAAGAGGAAGGATGCACCAAAATGTGCTAAATTTAATGCTCGTCCAAAATTCATCCAATTAGCTATTGCTTTCAGAGAGCAAAAAACAGGCGGACATGGCCAATTTTTCTAGCTAGCAGACTGATGTACATTTTTACATTTGAGCAGTGACAGAAATCGATATGTATAATTGATTATAAGTTTAAGTTATATTTTTTTACTTGATCCTTAGAATAAGAAGTAGATGCACGAATATCCAAGTTAATGGTGGAAAGGTTTATCTTGAATAGGCCCAAATATGTAATAATTAGGAAGTAACTCCAAAAGCTTTCCTAAGTTGTTATGGTAACAATGGAATATGTGTTTAATTCGATTTTTTAAAGAACGTGCTTTGTCCTCATCAATCGACTAAATCCGGTCTTGCGGGTATTGTGGAGCCACTTAAAAGCCATTCCCTCAATATTCCACTGTAAATACAACTAGATTATAGACTACAATCAGTATTTTACTGATTACCACACATAGAAAAAAATTAAGACATAATATGTTAAACTTAAATATAATATTTAATGGAATCACATCTAAAAGATGTTAATAGAAAGATTATTATGAAATCCGGATCAGACACTGACCGACGAACAAGTAGGCGGGAAAGTGAAAAATAAAAAGAAAAAAGTAGGCCATGTCCAATTGCCTAGTTTACCTGCCTCATTTCCTACTTCCATACTTCACATTCTAGAAATCGTGCTCGAGAGTATAGTTCTAATAAAACAAATTTCAAGTAAAAACAAATTTCAAAAAAAAAGGCCCAATCCTGACTGGCCTAACTTTAATAAACCCGGAAACGGCAAGTTTAAAAAATTTGCTCAAAACTGAAGGTTCCAAAGGCAGTAGGCGGGCAAGTGAAAAATAAAAAGTGAAAATGAGGCCATGTTCATATGCCTAGTTTACCCGCCTCATTTCCTACTTCCATACTTCACATTCTAGAAAATCGTGCTCGAGAGTATAGTTCTAATAATTAAAACAAATTTCAAGTAAAAACATTTCAAATAAAAATTCCCAATCCTGACTGGCCTAACTTTAATTAACCGGAAAAGGCAAGTTTAAAAAATTTTCTCAAAAACAGAAGGTTCCTAAAATGGCGACAGATTGGCGCAACCAAATTATGAAGGCGAAGCCAAAGTGGAAGGATGCACCCAAATAAGCTAAATTTAATGCTCGTCCAAAATTCCAAGGTTTTAAAGCGGACAAAGTTAAACCTAAGATCGAAGCGAAGAAGGCGGTAATTTCCCCTAATACGAAAGTAATGGTGATGGCTCCTTTTGGCCACGTATCCCGTGAGGTACGCCCACTCACTAGAAGTCCGACTTCCAAACCAAGGAGTATCAAGAAAAAACTTCGTGTGGCCGATAACGTGAAAAAATGGCGGTCAAAAGCCTGAAGTCAGTTGGTAAAGAAGTACAAAAAATAAGAAATAAAAAAGAATGGCTTAAGGCCGCAGCTAAGGTCGAACAACTGGAAAAGTTCAAGAAAATCTTTAATAAACATCCCCGAGAGCTGGCCATCCGAAGAGGACACCAAGATAAATATCGCTAAAAATGACCAAAAAGTTTTGGTTAAGGTGAAGAAAGAGGAGGACAAAGCATATGAAAGGAAATAAGGCTTACGTATATATTGAATTTTTTTTGCATTAGAATTGACAACGATTCTACAAATTTTTAAAATTTCTATAATCTTTTTTTAACCCATATTTGTATTTAAAAATAAGTAAACATCTGGATTGTTAATGCAATTTTATATCTTTTGCTCTTTAAAATGGGCAAATTGGGTTGTTTGGTAGTTCTATTGGGCGTTCCGAGGAGCTCACCTTATTTAAGACCGGCATTCATCCAATTAGCTATTGCTTTCAGAGAGCTAAAAACAGGCGGACATGGACAATTTTTCTAGCTAGCGGACTGATCTACATTTTTACATTTGAGCAGTGACAGAAATCGATATGTATAATTGATTATAAGTTTAAGTTATATTTTTTTACTTGATCCTTAGAATAAGAAGTAGATGCACGAATATCCAAGTTAATGGTGGAAAGGTTTATCTTGAATAGGCCCAAATATGTAATAATTAGGAAGTAACTCCAAAAGCTTTCCTAAGTTGTAATGATAACAATCGAATAAATCTGGTCTTGCGGGTATTGTGAAGCCACTTAAAAGCCATTCCCTCAATATTCCACAGTAAATATAACTAGATTATAGACTAGAATCAATATTTTACTGTTAACCATTCATAGAAATAAAATTAAGACATAATATATTAGACGTAAATATAATATTTAATAGAATCACATCTAAATAATGTTAATAGAAAGATTATTATGAAATCCTGAATTCATCCAATTAGCTATTGCTTTCAGAGAGCTAAAAACAGGCGGACATGACCAATTTTTCTAGCTAGCAGACTGATCTACATTTTACATTTGAGCAGTGACATAAATCGATATGTATAATTGATTATAAGTTTAAGTTATATTTTTTACTTGATACTTAGAATAAGAAGTAGATGCACGAATATCCAAGTAAATGGTGGAAAGGTTTATCTTGAATAGCCCCAAATATGTAATAATTAGGAAGTAACCCCAAAAGCTTTCGTAAGTTGTTATGGTAACAATGGAATAAGTGTTTAATACGATTTTTTAAAGAACGTGCTTTATCCTCATCAATCGAATAAATCTGGTCTTGCGGGTATTGTGGAGCCACTTAAAAGCCATTCCCTCAATATTCCACTGTAAATACAACTAGATTATAGACTAGAATCAGTATTTTACTGTTAACCATTCATAGAAATAAAATTACGACATAATATATTTGACTTAAATATAATATTTAATGGAATGACATCTAAAAGATGTTAATAGAAAGATTATTTTGAAATCCTGATCGGACACTGACCGACGAACAAGTAGGCGGGAGAGTGAAAAACGAAAAGTGAAAAGTAGGCCATGTCCAATTGCCTAGTTTACCCGCCTCATTTCCTACTTCCATACTTCACATTCTAGAAAATCGTGCTCGAGAGTATAGTTCTAATAATTAAAACAAATTTCAAGTAAAAACAAATTTCAAATAAAAATGCCCAATCCTGACTGGCCTAACTTTAATAAACCAGCAAACGGCAAGTTTAAAAAATTTGCTCAAAAACTGAAGGTTCCTAAAATGGCGACAGATTGGCGCAACCAAATTATGAAGGCGAAGCCAAAGTGCAAGGATGCACCCAAATGTGCTTAATTTAATTCTCGTTCAAAATTCCAAGGTTTTAAAGCGGACAAAGTTAAACCTAAGAACGAAGCGAAGAAGGCGGTAATTTCCCCTAATACGAAAGTAATGGTGATGGCTCTTTTTGGCCACGTTTCCCGTGAGGTACGCCCACTCACTAGAAGTCCGACTTCCAAACCAAGGAGTATCAAGAAAAAACGTCATGTGGCCGATAACGTGAAAGAAATGGCGGTCAAAAGCCTGAAGTCAGTTGGTAAAGAAGTACAAAAAAATAAGAAATAAAAAAGAATGGCTTAAGGCCGCAGCTAAGGGCGATCGACTGGAAAAGTTCAAGAAAATCGTTAATAAACATCCCGAGAGCTGGCCATCCGAAGAGGACACACCAAGATAAATATCACTGGAAATGACCAAAAAGTTTTGGTTAAGGTGAAGAAAGATGAGGACAAAGCAATTTCTATAATGACTTTTTTCGACCCATATTTGTATTTATAAATAGGTAAACTTCTGGATTGTTAATGCAGTTTTATTTTTTTTGCTCAATGGGGAAATTTGGTTGTTTGGTAGTTCGATTGGGTGTCCCGAGGAGCTCATCTTATTTGGGACCGGATTTCATCCAATTAGCTATTGCTTTACTGCTGACATGGCGGCTTGACCAATCTTACTAGAGAATACATTTCAAAGTGCTTTCTCCTCTCCTTGATCCGACCAATTTTGTGATACCCTCTTTAAGCACTTTAAGATCCGGGTACTTCTTAGTTTTGCCCCCATTTGGAAAGAGTATCAAAACCACGACATTGACAAAGGTCTTTTCGTCGTATTTGTTGTTTGTATTTTGCTGGTCGTCACCTTGCTTGGGAGTTCATTAAAAGCGAGTATGTTAAATAAAATTATGTATTTTGTCAAAAGAGAAACAACAAAATTGCGGTATTACTGAATATGGGTGTGGGCTTACATAATATACACATTGATGCGATAATGTTTAATGGTTATAGAATGATGTCAGAGCAGATATCTTTGCAACCTGTGCAGAGCAATTCGTTACTAGACATCGACATTTAATGTGATTACAAACATGGGAGTAGATAGAAAATCCGGTTCAGGGGTAAAATTTTATTTCGAGGGGAGACTAAAATATAAAATCCATGCAAGTCTTATGCTTCTCAAACTGTACTGTAACATTCATAAACTGCAGCGACCTTTAATCAGAAAAAAGCACTAGTGAGCGTCCAACCAAGAAGCTAAGTAGATGATGAAAAAAAAGAAAAATATAACCAAACAGAAACTTGATTAAAGTTAAGAAAAACGTAATATTCAACTTGGTGCTGTTGTTCATTATTATGGCCATTGTTGATGTTGTTGTTGTTATTGTTGTTGCTGCTTGACATTTCGCACACAACACAAGAGAAAAAAACAAACTAAACAAAAACAAAAGAAGACTCTACTGCTGCAGGCACAATTTTATGCTTTTATTTTGTATATTTCAGGGATTTCTGCTTTTCGCAATTTGTTGCAGCAAAAGCATTGAAAATGCATAAAAAAAAATTTTAAATTTCAAAAATTATTTTGAGTTTGCCTTAATTAGCTTTGTTAAACGAGAAGAAGAAAAAAACCAGAGCCCTAGCCAAATGGCATGCCAAAAGATGTGAGATGGGAAATCATCAGCAACAAGTTGCAAATTATTTGCCGTAGTAAATGTCAAACTGTACTTGAAATGGGAGCGGATTCGAGTCATGGTGGGATGGGGGCGGAAAGAGGGACAAACTGCATGCCAACAAGTGTTATGCCATGCCATGTAGTGACCTGTTTTCAAGTCTCTTAGAATTAATTTTCAATTAATTTTCAAAGTATCTCATATCATAGCAAGTCAATCTAGTTACCTAGAAATACTCACTCACAAAAGGTCATATGAATTGAAAGAAAATATTTCAGTGGAATAGTAACAATATTGCTGCGAGCTTGAAAATTATTTGAATAAAAAGTTTCAAAAATTATCGTGTTGGTGCTTGAGACAAAAATTAAAAAATTTGTACTTAATTAAAATTGTGCAAAAAAAATAGATAAAATCCTTACATGAAAAACACGCGAATTTTAAAAAATATATAACAACTAATTTTTAAGTCCAGTCCATGTAAAACAGGAAGCAGATTTATTCCTTTACATCAAAATTACATATGTCAATTTCAAAAAGTAACAAAAGTTGAATATTGTCCCTTTGGCCACACTTATGTTATACATATTAAAAACTACTTCAAAATTAAGTACAAATTTTAGCATACATTCATCCCTCTAATCTAAACATTTTTAAAATCCTTATTGTTCCTTTTGGCAAAAATTGGGAAATACATTTAAATTAAGTAAAAATTTAAGAACATAATACACTAAAAGTTACAAAAGTTGTTAACTTTAATCATTTTATATCAAAATTAAGTAAAATTTTAACACGAAATAGGCATAGAACTCATCATCAAAATTAAGTACAAATTTTGTTTAGATTTTTTTGAAATCTAAACTTCCTAATCTCTATGTAGATAGTCTTTCTTTTGAGCATAACATTCTAGCTTTCACAGAAACGTGGCTAAAACCTGATATTGCTGATGCATCGGTTTTTTCCACAAACTTTTCTATTTTCAGACGTGACCGGATTTCTCGCATAGGTGGTGGCGTTCTGATAGCTGTGGATGCTGCTTTATCATCTGAAATGATTCAATTTTCTAGTACCCAAGAGATTGAGTTTGTCGGTGTTAAAGTAAATTTTAAATCTTTTAATGCTTTCATTACTTGTTCCTATATTCCACCATTGTCAGACATGGTGGTATATTTAAATCATTTAGAGGCAATTCAGTTTGTCTCCTCTTTAGTTTCGAGTCAAGACATGCTCATAGTTGTAGGTGATTTTAATTTACCCGCTTTAGCATGGTCACTAACAGATGAATCTACCACGTTGTTGCCCTCTTTGTCACATGACTTTATTGATGGCCTTCTAGGCTTATCTTTATCCCAAGTCAATCCTGTCTTAAATTCTAATGGAAAATCGTTAGATCTTATTTTTGTATTGGATTCTTCTTATTGTGAGGTTTCTAGGATCGAACCATTTGTTCTTGCAGAAGACAAATTTCATCCTACATTAAATTTAAAAATTAATTTGCCCTTGCTTTCACCATTACTTGGTTCAAATGAGTTACCACTAACTTGGTGCTTTCGTAAGACTGACTTTGCCAGCCTTAATGAAAACATTGCTACTACCGATTGGTCTTATCTGTACAATTGTAGTGATATGAACTCGGCTGTTCGTTTTTTCTATGATACTCTGAATTCACTCTTTGATATTTGTGTGCCTCTTGGTAGGCTGGAGCGGCTTAACAAACCTCCCTGATTCTCTCGTGAGCTATCCAATTTGAAAAATGTGAAGACACGATATCATAAGAAGTTTCAAAAAACACGTCGTTCATCAGATTATGCTCTGTATACAGTCGCTCGCTCAAAATTCATGATGCTTAATACACAATGCTATAAGAATTATCATCAGCGGTGTAAGCTTCACGTTTCTTCTGACCCTAAACAATTTATAATTTTGTTAATTCTAAACAAAAGAAATCTGTGCACCCATTTTTTTTTGTCTTTTCAAAATAAAAAAGCGAGCACTGATCAGGCAATTGCTGATATGTTTGCGAGTTTTTTCAAAACAACGTAATCCTCAACGGAATATCGAGCAAGTCCGTATCCTTATCATTTAAAAAAGGTTAATTGCATTTTCAATCCAGTGATTGATGAAAGTTCTATTCTTAGCGAACTTAAATTAGTTAAACCTGTTTATTCTCCGGGGCCAGATGGTCTTCCTGGATGTGTACTCAGGTTCTGTGCAAACGCATTATGTAAACCCATTTTAAAATTGTTCCTATTGTCTGTCGAATCTTCCTCTTTTCCATCTATTTGGAAGGAGTCGTATATCATTCCTTTGCATAAAAATGGCAAAAAGTCCGAAGCCTCTAACTATAGGGGTATCTCAAAATTTCCCATTATTCCGAAAGCTTTTGAGAAAATTATAACTTCTCAATTGCAACATTTTTGCAGCTCTATTATTTCGCCATCCCAACCTGGGTTTGTAAAACGTACATCTACAAACACTAATCTTTTAGAATTTTAATAATTATCAAGGGGTTCAAAATTGGTAAACAAATTGTCATATACACTGACTTCAGCAAAGCCTTTGATTCCGTTAATCATACCCTATTACTTTCTAAACTGAGCGACATTGGGTTTCCACCCCTTTTCCTTTCTTGGGTTCGAGAATATTTAACAAATAGAAAACAGAAGGTACTTTTTAAGTCTTCTTTCTCCGTTTCCATTTCTGTGACTTCTGGTGTACCTCAAGGTAGTCATCTTGGCCCTCTGCTCTTCACACTATTTATTAACGATCTTCCTTCAGTCATTGTTCATTCGCGTGTGCTTATGTAAGCTGACGATGTCAAGCTTTGTCTTACTTATAAAGATACAGATTCATTTAGTCGGCTACAAGCTGATCTTAAAAACTTTCAATCCTGGTGCCAGTTTAATCTACTAAATCTTAACACTACCAAATGTAAGGTAATGACTTTTTTTCGTAACTCTCCTCAACTGGTCACTTATATTCTAAACAATAGCCCTTTAGAACGTCTAAATAATATGAATGATTTGGGCGTACTTATGGACCATAAGTTAAATTTTAACACCCATATTTCCACCACGGTCGCAAAGGCCATGAGTGTCCTAAGTTTCATTAAAAGATGGTCAAAAGAATTTGATGACCCCTATACAACTAAAGTACTTTTTACTTCACTTGTCCATCCTATTTTAGAGTATGGATCTTGCATTTTGTCACCTCAATATGAGTCGCACCAGATTAGACTAGAATCCGTTCAAAAGCAGTTCTTGCTATTTGCTCTTCGTGGCTTAAGCTGGGATCGCAATGCCAATTTGCCTTCGTATTCTAGTAGACTTCTCTTGATTAACCTTCCGTCCCTAACTAACCGTAGAATTATGCTTGGTTTTTATTGCACAAGCTCCTAATTGGTGATATCGACTCGCCTGAGTTATTAGCTCAGGTGAATCTGTCGGTACCATGTAGACGAAGTAGACATCCTTTAATACCTTTATCCCTTAGTCGTTGTTCTTCTAACTATGCTATGCATGAACCTTTTAGGGTCCTCTGCTCTGATTACAATCTTCTATCCACTGTAATCGGCTCAGAGTTTTCTATTAATATGCTTAAAACATCTATCCTATCCCATTTAGTTAATAGATAGCTATAGTATTATGTGTTTGTCTGTCTTTTCTATTGTGTATTTTGTCCACGCGATTCGTGCCGTGCGTTATACGGCTGCACCCCTCGGTCGGTCGGGTGGGAGGTGGGCAGTTATCTGCTTGGGCTCGCGCGTAACAGGCTTTGTCCTGGTGTCGTAGGGGCCACTTGAACGTACTGCGCATAGTATCGTCAACGTCCGCTATATTACAATAAGCGGTCCAGCTCTTTAGACGATTATTCAATTGCAAAGCGTGCTAAAACATTTCCAATCAAATGTTACTCATGTGGGAAGCTTGGACACAGAAAGTCGGAATGCAGAGTGCAGAAACCTTCTACATCTGGAGAAGATCAGCGAGCTTCGTCAGTGCATGCTTAAGTCGTGACATGCTATCAACGTTACGAGCCGGGACACATCTCTACTCAATGCCCCAAGAGTTCGGATGGTGGCGCAGGATCACGTGTGCATAAGAGGGTTAACCTATGTGTCGTTGATGAACCAAAAGCAATTATGTTGCACCGAAGTGAGAATTTTCCGATTATATTTGATTCAGGCGCAGAATGCTCGTTAGTCAAAGAGAGCATAGCACACAAACTGTCTGGGAAAAGAACAAATAACGTAATATCAATAAGTGGAATTGGTAATGTTAGTGTAGTTTCGTCAATTCAAATCACAAGTAATGTAATGATAAATAGAAATTGTATCGAAGTAGTATTTCATGTGGTCCAAGATAATAATATGAAAAATAATATTGTAATTGGCCCCGAAATTTTAGCACAAGGATACTCTGCTGTAGTATCAACAGAAGGTTTGGAAATAATTAAAGACAAAACAGTTAACGTTTGTTCTGTAAAAAGTTACGAAAATGATTTTAATAACTTAGCAACTGAAGCACAGCGAGAAGATAAAAATCAATTGTTAAGATTGTTAAGAAAGCATTCAAAATCATTCATTCGTGGAACTCCTTTAACTCGCGTAACTACTGGTGTAATGTCAATTCGATTAGTAGAACCCACCAAGACTGTGGAAAGACGCCCTTACAGATTCAGTCCCAGTGAAGGAGAATTACTCCGGTCAAAAGTTCAAGAGCTAATAGATTATAATGTAATAAGGCCGAGCAGTTCACCTTATGCTAGTCCAGCACTTTTAGTAAAAAAAAAAACGGATCTGTAAGACTCTGTGTCGATTATAGGGAATTACATAGAAATAACATTGCAAATAAGTTTCCCCTACCTTTAATTTCAGATCAGATAGCTAGATTGCGTGGAGCAAGATACTTTACTTGCTTGGACATGGCTTGCGGGTATTGTCAGGTCCCATTACACGAGAATTCCATTGAGTACACTGCATTCGTCACTACCGACGGACAATTTGAGTTTTTAGCGATGCCGTTTGGTCTAAAGAATGCACCGTCGGTTTTTCAAAGAGCAGTGATGAAAGCAGTGGGCGATGGCATTTTCGTACGTTATTGTCTATATGGATGGCGTCAACTAAGGAAGAAGCTATTGAAAGATTAGAGATCGTCTTGAATATTTTGACTAAGGCAGGCTTTTCGTTTAATGTAGAAAAATGCTCATTTTTGAGGAATTCTGTTCAGTATCTAGGATACAAAGTACAGGCGTGTGAGATTCGTCCAAATTTGCGTAAAATTGAGGCATTAACGCGCATAGCCACCACCCAGGTCAATTACAACATCGAGGCAATTTATATATATCTTTACTCTCTTACATCTATTAAAATTAATTTTGATTGGACGAATGAACATAAGAAGGTTTGCAAACAGATTATTGATATCCTTACAAGCAAACCAGTCTTGGTAATATTCGATCCTAAATACCCCATAGAACTGCATACAGATGCAAGTGCCATTGGCTATGGAGCCATACTTTTGCATCGAATTGAAAATAAACCGTATGTGGTTGAATATTTCAGTAAAACTACTAGTGTGTGTGAATCGAAATACACGTCTTATGAGTTTTATTTATTTATTTATTTATTTATTTACGTCAACTAACACAGCAGTCGACGAAAAAGCTTAAGCTAAAGACAGATAGTAATTAAATGAAGAAGGTAGCTTAGCTTTATACACAACTAAACATCCCCGGCCCGGTGGAGGTGTTTTATTTGCACAAGGTGCCAGCTATGCCCCGATTCACAGCCAATGTGGCCAGGGATGAGTTGCAGCCAATCCAAGTCCAGAATATTTTCATTGGTTTCGCTGTAGATGATTAAAAAGTATAGCGCGAAGAGAAGTGACAGAAAGATGAGGAGAGATAAGGTGAGAAAGGTTGTTAAAAGATTGGCAAAGAACACGAAGAGGTTCGTGAAGAGAGTAGTTAGTCAGACATCTACTAAGGTGAATAGGAAAAAAGTTTCTGGTCCGACGTGAGGGAACACAAAAATACAGCGTATCTAGTAAATTGGTAGAAATGACTTCGCCGTTGACTAGTTTATGGAGAAAGAGAATGCCAAAAACAAGCCTACGGTTATAAAGTGAAGGAAGATTAATAAGAAGAAGTCTGTCAGAATAAGAAGGTAGGCGAAGACCCGGGTCCCAATTTAGACCGCGTAGCGCAAACTTAAGGAATCGCTTCTGTACCGATTCAATACTACGCTGGTGAACATCATATTGCGGGTTCCACACTGGCGAGCAATATTCTAGAGTAGGGCGAACTAACGAAGTGTATAAAACCTTTGTTACATAGGGATCATCAAATTCTTTGGCCCAACGTTTAATGAAGCCGAGAAGGCTGCTTGCTCTGTTGACAATTGAAGAAATATGAACATTAAATGAAAGTTTAGGGTCAAACATAACGCCTAAGTCTTTGAATGATGGAACACAATCTAACAGAACAGACTTAATAGAGTAATGAGCTAGGAGCGGAGACAAACGACTGAAAGTCAGTCATAAAAGAACACTTAGAGGCATTAAGGTGTAATTTATTAACGTGGGACCAATCACAGAACGCATCGAGATCTGATTGCAAGTACTGTTGGAAAGAAGGATCATTATAGGAATAACAAATCTTGACGTCATGCAAATATGAGCACGCGTGAATGAGCCAAGGCCAAAGGCAAATCATTTATAAACAATGTAAATAACAGTGGGCCCAGATGACTGCCTTGGGGTACACCTGACGTAACTCGAACAGTTTTAGATATCGAGGAACGAAAAGACACCTTTTGGGTTCTGCCAATAAGATACGACTTTAACCAACCCAATAATTTTGGTGAAAAACCCATGATGTTAAGTTTCGCGAGAAGCAAAGAATGATCAACCGTATCAAAAGCCTTACTGAAGTCAGTATAAATAACATCAGTTTGACACTTTTTACGGAAGCCATGGTGTACAAGGGTAGTCAATTCTAAAAGGTTGGTAAGCGACGAACGACCTTTCATGAAACAATGCTGACAAGGAGAAATAGTGGATCTGGATAGATGTTGAAGAGAAGACGTAATAATTTTCGCAAACAGTTTAGGTATTGCCGAAAGTTTGGCAATGCCACGGTAGTTGGAAACATCCGATTTGCTACCCTTTTTTAAAAAGAGTTAGAAACACTCGCGGTAGTTAATGCAGTAAAACACTTTACACATTATCTACATGGTAATAGGTTTGTCATTTTTACTGATTGTAATTCGTTAAAGGCTTCTAGATATTCAATATCGCGAAGGCAAACGTATGGCCCATGTAGATTTTCTGTCAAGGAATCCTTTGCCTGATAAGAAAAAAAGAGGGCGTCTAACGGTTAGACACGATAGAAGTGAAACCTTCCGTAAAACAAACTGAGAGAGAATGAGACGAAAGCAGCATTAGGAGCGGGATAATTATAGGTTCATTATAATATTGCTATAAAGGTCATGTTTTATTTTCTTCATTTTATTATTATTCATCCTCAATGTTTTCAATTTCAACAAATGATACGAGTGGCTTATGATAGCTAAAATATGATACAAATGCTTTGGTTTCGATGTTGTCAACATATCTTTGAAATACCGCGTCAATTGTTGTTTTTGATCGTGTTGTTGATTCAGTGCGATTGTTACACATCTTTAAACTGAATGTTGTATTGAGAAAGTCAATTAAAGGAACCGCTGTATCCAATGCAAAATTTACGTTAAAATCGCCACTTAAAATCATTGGAACTTTATCGTAATCTTTTCTAAGTATCCGCGATAATTTGGTGTATACTTTATTAAATTTTCATGAATGAATTCCGTGATGATATTTATTGATTGATTGGGTGAAATATAAATTGCCACAATTAAAACTGTTTTTCCATTGCTCAATCTGGTTTCGCATGCACATATTTCTCCCACTTTAGAGAGCTGAACAGACAGTGATTCTAGTTGCTGTGCATTCATTCATTATATATTTTGTGATACATTTTATTTACTTTTTATACCCTTGCAGAGGGTATTGTAAAATTGGTCAGAAGTTCGTAACGCACAGAAGGAGGCGTTTACGACCTGAGAAGCTGATTTGATATAGCCATGTCCATCTGTCCGTCCGTCTTTGCGTATGCGTTTTACTCAGCCGTCTTAAGAGCTATCGGGATGAAATCTTTTTTGGGGTTTTTTATCACCCGGGTAAGATAAAGTATGAAAATCCTTAGGATCGGACCACTATATCATATAGGTTAGAGGGCTGCATGAATGGAAGCAAAGTCAAAGTCAAATGAATCCATTCGATTTGAATTCAAATAAATGAGTGACAACTACACAATGAAATGAATGAGTGTGAGTTTGTACTTGTCATATCTCGCAAAATACGTAACTCTGTTTAATGAAAGGCAATGAATTGAGTGTCAAAACATCGAATTGTACTAAGGCACTCGAATCAGAATTATTCGAATTGACTCATTTTTATTGGGATGTTTAAAAGCAACAAAAACTAATTATTTTATCAACAATGTATGGAAAATAATGGCGAAATGGGGGCTATTAAAATTAAAATATGCTATACACCAAAAACTTAAGGACACAGTTTTGGATTTAACAATTTGGGACAAATTTTGTAAAATCTATTTTTTCTAAATTAGATTCCTAGTTGCCACGAACCGTGAAAACATAAATAAGGCTTTCTAATATATTATAAAAAAAAAATGATATTCTTTAATCCATCATATACACAATGGATCTACTTTTTAATATACTTCACTATTTGGAAAAAAAAAATTCTTCTCTATCTCTGTAGGGGGTTTGAACCCGATAACAACAGTATTGTAGTCTGAGTAGGTCCCCACTGATCCACTAACCACTCTAGTTGTGTAGTACAATAATGACATATAGTTAAAAAATATACAATACAAATAAATACTAAATACTAAAATCAGAATTGGAATTCGAATGCATTCGAATCATAGCAACTCATTGACTCACTTTCTAACTCATTCAATTCGTTTTGTTTCGTTTGAATGTTGTGCGACTGATTTTTACGTCGCACACTCATTTAGTTGAAGTCGATTTTCAAAGTCATTCAATTCATTTATTTGGTTTTGAATGTTGTTAACTCGAATTGATTTTTGTATCATTCATGCAGCTCTCTAATATAGGTCTGGAAGAAAAAATTTTGCGGACATGGCTAATCAACTCAGCTTCTCATGCTGATCATGAATTTATATACTTTATGGGGTCGTAAACGCCTCCTTCTGTGCGTTACGAACATCTGACCAATTTTACAATACCCTCTGCAAGGGTATAAAAAGTAAATAAAAATGTATCACAAAAAAATATATAAATATATAAAAAGCATTATGAATAAAAAGCATTATGAATAAAAAGCATTATGAAAAACTTCGACCAAGCTGGGAGTCGAACCCCGGCCGCCCGATCGCCAAGCGAGCAATTTACAAAGTGTCGACGTGGCTCTGTTGTTAGTGTGCTCGCTTGGCGATCGGGCGGCCGGGGTTCGACTCCCAGCAGCTTGGTCGAAGTTTTTCATAATGCTTTTTATTCATAATGCTTTTTATATATTTGCATCTCATTCTCTCGCAGGCTAAATACTATAAGATCTATATGTGTCTCTTTTTAGTGTCGCTTTTTCGTTTCATCGAGTCTCAAATCACTCCCAACGATTCTAAAGAAGTTTTCACTTCAAAAAGAGAATCAAAATAATGTTGTAGAAAAACATGTACAGTTGATGGAAATAACTGAAAATTGGATTCATATGGATGGCGTCAACTGAACAACAACGTGATCAGGATATTTTGCAAACAATTAACAAGTTGAATGAGGGTGAACTTTCTAAAGATTTAGCTGCATTTTATGAAATGAGAGCTAATGTGCTTTACAGAAAAATTCAAAGAAATATCACTTGTAGGGTGACAAAATCAGCGTTCTGAAAAGTCCAAGTGGAACTGCATTCGATTCCGAAGATTAGCATTCCTTGGCATACGTTGCATATAGATATCACTGGAAAACTAAGTGGGAAGAACGATTGTAAAGAGTATGTCATTGTTCAAATCGATGGTTTTACAAAATATGTTTATTTGTACCACACTTATAAGCTTGACGCAGTTAGTTGTATTGATGCATTAAAGTCATCGATTGCGCTTTTTGGAGTACCTGCTCGATTAGTGGCTGAACAAGGCAGAAGTTTCACGGGATTGAAATTTGACGAATTCTGTGCTTCTCAGAAAATTCAGCTTCACCTGATAGCGACAGGTGCTAGCCGGGCAAATGGAAAGGTCGAAAGAGTGATGAGCACTTTAAAAGATTTATTAACTATCGTTGAATCCAGTGAGCGTTCATGGCAAGATGCTATAGGGGACGTTCAATTAGCATTAAACTGTACAGTTAGTCGAGTTACAAAATCGAGTCCGTTAGAATTATTAATCGGTAAGAGTGCTCGACCATTGGGATTAGTTCCCATTAATAATGATGAGACAGCGATAGACTTAAATGAACAAAGATCTCACGCTAAAAGAAATATGGAGAATGCAGCAAACTATGACAAACTTAGACAAGGCAAAAGTAGTCAGATTCAGTAAGGGAGATTATGTTCTGATCAAAAATAGTGAGAAACAACAGACTAAGTTGGACACTAAGTTTCGTGGACCTTTTATGGTCATAGAAGTATTAGAAGGCGATAGATATATGTTGAAGTCCACGTCAAGTAAAAGACAGTATAAGTACCCACATGATAGTTTACGGAGAATGCCAGAGGTGCAGGTACCAAGCGAGCTGGATATCGACGGAGAGAAGTATGATTCATCTGGTGAAACGGGTGAAACAGACCGTAATGGCACAGTTGGAAGAGACTGTGGTGAAACAGACCGTATGGAAACAGTTGGAAAGGACTGTGATGAAGAGACGGGTGAAACAGACCGTATGGAAACAGTTGGAAAAGACTGTGATAAAGAGACGGTTGAAACAGACCGTATGGACTAGTGAATGAGGCACTAGGGGAAATGGGATGGAATGTAGGGATGTTTTTAGAAAGAGTGTTGTTGTCGGTGCTACGTGGTGGTACCTTGCCGTGGATTCTTGAAACGTAAATGAGAACATAAAGAAAAGACAATGTTTGTAAAACTAAAAGCGAAAATGTTGTTTGATAAGAATGAAATACTTGTCAAACTGCATAAAACAGAATGTTTTTGGTTCAGTTAGTTAAAACATGCATAGTTAGATGGTTTTTCAATTGTAGGTAAAATATGTGAGTAGAAATTTTAATAAATTTCAGTTTTTACAATTCGGTAATAGATAGAGAAGCATAAAAAATTTTTTGCTTTAAAGGATGGAATAAATTTTCATTCGTAAAGAAAATTGTGTTCACTCCAATCAGCTAAGGTGCAAGGCTCACATATAGAAGCTAATAATGCAGTGTCAACGGAATGTAAGAATGAACGATTTAATCTACCTTCAGCGGATTAGAGTTAATGATTATTAAAATTACCAAAAACTCTTGCCAGTGCATAAGCTGAAGGTACAAACAAAGTAGTAAAATTTCGAATTTTTCCGTGGCAGCGGCAAGGGGACTCGAACCCGTTATCATGGAATATATATAGCGGAGTAAGCAGCTCAACGCGCTCGACCATCGTATGAAAACAACTTGTTGCTGTTAACTTAACATTTTAATGTTAATGTATTTATACAACTATTTCCGCTAAGCACCGAAATAATTTATTAAAGTTTTCTTTAATTTGTGATTTAGTTACTAATTTATAACCTGCAATTATAGATTGAACAGTATTTCAGGTGTTTAGGTCAAACTCACAAACATGGGAGTAAAAAATTAGTAAATAACATGAATTCGTAAAAATTTTTAAATCAATAGGCAGAAAATAATTAGTTGTTTGTCAAGACATAAAATTTTGTGATTTATTTTTAACTATATCCTTGCTCATTAAAATTTTTAAACTGCGAAGTGCGAAGATCGAACCTTAGAAGTTGGTTTCCGGTGTTAATTGTTTAAATAGTTTCAGTTCTGCCTTGTCCCATTTTGTTAAGATTTGCCTTCTTGACATTTCAGATAATTAATCAAACTCTCCAACTCGAAATGTGTGAGGGGCATGCAGCAACGCCTCGTCGTGTTCTTGCATGTGACAATAAACGGCAATTATTTGTATATTACCAAGTGCTTAAACAAAAAACAAACCGAAAAAATAATGTGTGAAATTCAAAGTAAGGCTTACATATGGTGGGCGTGTTAACCCATTGCACTTCAGTTTACTTTACTTCAATTCACTTCATTCCATTTGAGGCTTTAGGCACTTGCATAAATTTTGCCTGATAAAATTTTCAATGGGTTGCGGCTGCTGCAATTTCGTTTGAAATATTGCGGCTATATGATATTTCAATTTTCAATTAGTAAGACTAAAAAGAAGTAAAACCAGAGGGCCGGGGCTAACTTCGACCGCGTCAAAGTTTGTATACCCTTGCAACTTTTATGGTAACTCTTTCCTTACCTATAGCCATCAAAGTGGAAAAATGTTTAAGTTAAAAAAGCTAATGTTTGCGAAAGAACGGATAACAATCTTAGCATAGGAAAAAAGTAAGATATTGATCAAAGTCACTGTTTTCCACCGATCATTCCTATGGGAGCTATATGATATAGTAACCCGATTTTTATCAAATTCGGCACAGTCATTAACAAATATATTAAACTAACAAATGTTTAATTTGAAAGCAATCGCGTCAAAAGTGACGAAGTAATTGATAAAAGTCACTGTTTTCGAAAGATCGTTCCTATGGGAGCTATATGATATAGTCACCCGATCTTAATCAAATTTGGCACAGTCGTTTATATGTGTAATTCACTCACCAATATTAAATGTCATGACAATAGCTCAGAAAATAACGAAGTTATTAAGAAAAGTCACTGTTCGTGACTTTGCCATTTGTATGGGAGCTATACGATATAGTGATCCGATCCGGCTGAATCCGAGATATACAACGCCTGCAGTATATACAAGCCTACGTGCAAAATTTCAGCTCTGTAGCTCCAACTGTCTAGGAGGAGTTTGCGTTGATCCAGACGGACGGACGGACGGACGGACGGACGGACGGACGGACATGGCTATATGAACTCGTCTCGTCATTCTGATCAAGAATATATATACTTTATATGGTCGGAAATGCTTCCTTCTATGCGTTGCACACTTCTGACCAAAATTAATATACCCTTTTTGCAAGGGTATAAAAAGTACGTATGTACAAGCAGCGAAATTCTGTCGACATGTGGCCCACGAACAAGATTTGACTTTTGCGTGGTCGTTGAAATGTATTTCTGAGTTGTATCAGTTTCTTTTTATGGCCAAACATTGTAGGTCAAAGAGTCAACAGTTTTGCTGGAGAAGTGACTCATGGTAGGAAAAGTGGGCTTAAGTGTGTTATTAAGTCGTGCCTAAGAAACCACAGAGATGGCTCAGAGCACTTTCCCGAACGGCTTTTTAAGTTTCATAAAAACGAGACTGTCCTTCGCCAGTGGGTTTCAAAATGTAATTTGCAATCTGACATCAATGTTGACAAGGCGTTGATTTGCAACTTACATTTGGAAAAAAAATTGTCCGCGTAAAATATCTGAAAGCAGGTGCTATACCGATTCTTCGCTTATTTGAAGAAACCGACATAATTATGATGTGTATGATTTTTGCACAGAAGAAGATTCTGAAATTTTGAATTTTCCAAATGCTGCAACCCAGGTTGGTAATGGAAATAAGAATAATTGCAGCTCTATTGAGACACAAATTGAATTTTGTGCAAATAAAAAAGTACTTTGAAATGTCAGAGAATTTAAGAAAAGAAAAACAAAAAGTCAAACTTTTCAATAAAAAAAATCGACATTTAAGAATTCTTTTGCAAACGGAAAAGGCACGAAAAATTAAATATCTGAAAGAAAAAAACTCAAACAAAAATATTTTTGAAAATATAAAGAAATGAAGTAAGTAAGTCGTCTCGCCGACCTAGGTATACCATACACCAGTAAAGCAAATATTTCAACTTTGTTAAACAAATGCATTTTCACATGCTTCTTACAAGCATATCTTAGTATCTCGCTCACTCAATCATACGAGCACCCTAGCGCCCCCACCAGCCAACGGCCAACTCCGGCCTTATGGAAAAACGTTTATATGCATAACTCGACTGTTTTTTGTCCGATTTTGATCAAATTTGGTATATTAGTATTAAATTTAAGCGTGCCAAGTTTGATTGCATAAGGTAAAAAAATACGGGAGATAATCAAGTTTTTCAAATTACGGGGGCGGAAAAGGGCGTGGCAAAATTTTTATACATACAAAATGTGTGCATTTACTAAGCGAATATACATACCAAATATGGTGGCTCTAGCTGGAATAGTTTTTGAGATAAACGCTTTTATTAAATTGCGGGGGCGGAAAGGGGCGTGGCAAAAATTTGAAATAAACTTGATCACTCTACATACTACACGAGTCTACATAAAAAATTTGGTGGCTCTAGCTCTTATAGTCTCCGAGATCTAGGTGTTCATACGGACAGACGGACAGACGGACGGACGGACAGACGGACAGACGGACAGACGGACGGACAGACGGACATGGCTAGATCGACTCGGTTGTTGATCCTGATCAAGAATATATATACTTTGTGGGGTCGGAGATGCTTCCTTCTGCCTGTTACATACATTTTGGCGACTTTAATATACCATTTCACCCTATGGGTGTATGGTATAAAAATGCCTATGAAAGAATTCAAACATGATTTGCACTATGTTACTGAAAAACAAGCAATCGTGGATAGAAGATGAAAAAATATATATTTTTGATCAGGATCAACAACCGAGTCGATCTAGCCATGTCCGTCCGTCTGTATGAACACACAGATCTCGGAGACTATAAGAGCTAGAGCCACCAAATTTGGTATGTAGATTCGTGTGATATGTAAATATATAGAGTTAATTGGAATTTTGGCCACGCCCCCAGAATTTACACAAAACTGCTTTTCTGAAAAAGTATAACAGATAGAGACATCAAATTTGGTTTGTATACTCGTTTAGTTAGCGCGCAGAAAAAAATTGTTCCAACTTTTTGCCACGCCCCCTTCCGCCCCCTAAATTTACATAAAACTGATTTTCTTAAAAACTATCAAAGCTACCGACATTAAATTTGGTGTGTAAGCTACCTTGATAGACGCGCAGATTTTGACTGTTTAAAAATTTTGCCACGCCCATTTCCGCCCCCGCCAATTAAACAAAACTGATTTTCTCGAAAACTTACAGAGTTAAAGTCACCAAATTTAGTATGTGTACTGGCTTAGTATGCACGCAGAATATATATATTTTAAAATGTTACTCCTCCATAATTTATAAAAAACCGATTGCCTCTTGCAATTTTTTGACCATCACAATAAAATTTGGCGGGCTAATTAATCTTATCTATTTCTACCAAACTACCAAATTGAAAACGGACTAGAATCATGCAAAATATGCGTATGAACGTATTTTGCGAACGCGATCCAATAGATAGATTCAAATATAAGAGCCGCAAGAACCCTAGGCCTTTTTATAAGAGCAGTAGTATGCGATCAAGGCCCAACAATCGAGGGGCATTCAATAAACTTATTTTTCTCTGGATGACCAGAAAATATATGGCATATATGATGTCCCCACCTCACAAAATCCATTAGAAACATTCTAATGCGAGATTCTATTGAGACTCCTGATGGTACAGTCTCCAATGTAGTGGTGAGATTGCTTGAAATTGACACGAGCAACACTGCTACAAGAATGTGCCCACAATTAACAAGGAAACACATATTTCAAAATTCTTTTGAAAAGATGAAGGTTAAATATGCAACGCAGGTATTTAGCCAAACAGTATCATCCGCCATTAAAACATTGATTCAACATGGCAAATTTATTGACTGCGAAGATGTGGCAATCGCTACATCTAAATTTATAGAAAAAGTTTGGTTGTTTGTTTTGCTTGAATAGCAGTAATATTTATGATAGAAATCCGAATAAATCAGCGATCCAGAAAGACAGTGACAACGAACAATACATAATAGAAATGAGAGACTATTTTAAGAAGTGTCTATATCGCAGAAAAGTTTATTGTTTAGATGGAATAGTTCTATCAATAAACACAATACTAATGCTTACAAGCGATATTTGGAATGAAGGGCACGGAGTACTCTATTTAATGTTGTCACGTCTAAACCAAGATACGCTAGAACATGTATTTTACCTAATAAGAAGTAGGGATGGCACAAACATGTATTTTACCTAATAAGAAGTAGGGGTGACACAAACAATAATCCTATGTTATTCGAATTCAATGCAATAATATCACAAATGTTGTCAATGAAATTAATAACTTCAAAAACGACAACAGGTAATTGCGAGCCAGATGAAGATATGCTAATAAATGTAATTGAAAACGTAAATGACCAAGATCAGGAGTATTACGAAGATTTTGACATAATCTTAGATGAAAATATGAAGGATGAAGTATCCGAGGCTGATAAAGAACAGCCAACTGAAATCAGTATAGCCACTGAGAATTCATTGAAATATTTCGTAGGATTTGTTATGCATAAAGCCCAACAAAAGTTCAATTGCGATTCATGCAAAGAAATTTTAAAAGAAGAGATTGCAAATTATGATGAATCGGAATTTTTTATCATTAACAAAAATTTTAAAACAATAAACAACAACCTAAAGCTTAAAGCCCCACAAAATCATTTATTTAACCTGATGAAGCAGCATTATAAGTTCTTTAAAAATTTCCCACATGCGCGCAAAATAAAAGAAAAAATTATTAATGAATGCCTTTCGAATATTGAGAAGGACCCGAATTACTTAGATTGGTACAGTGAATCGCATGAATAAGCAACAGAGTCGGTATTCTGGGAATGTTTTCTCGATGGTTTGTCATCGATATCGTTGATAACCTTTAAATTATGCACCTCTGAACTGGTTCAATACAATCGACCGCTTCTCGTCTCTCGACACATTCCCACATTCGGCCGGACTGACTTATCATTCGCCTCGAATGTTGAATCGTCTGATGAATTCACTTGACCATTCCACGACTTCATATACTCTGTGACAGTTGAGGTTTTCTCAGGACCTTCGTGATCTCCTACCTTTTCTACGTCATATCGTCCATGAGACTTAACTTTCACCACCCTATATGGTCCAAAATATTTAGCCTTAAGTTTTAATCCTGAACCATATTGCGTCCGCTTAATTGCTATCAAATCATAAATTTTATACTCAACTTTTCCTCTTGGATTCTCTCCATATTATGCTGAGCTTCCTGACGAACGTTAGTGCGTTCAACTTCCAGCTCTTCTATGGCTTCCTCTTCCAAATGTTCTTGTAACTCAGGGAAACTATTAGTCCTCATCTCAACCCCGGTTAATAATTTTTCTACTGTTGAGTCCACAATACCTTTATCAACGAAAGATAAACGCCTCGGCCGTTCGTATACTGGGCATTCGTCACTTAATAATATTTTCATTTCGACTGGACTCTTCTTTGACGGTTGTGGTACATAACTGTGAATAAGCTGCTTGACTTCTTTGACGTCCGATTTAGTTATATGGCACAAATCTATTTCACTCTTTTCTTCTTCAGCTAATAAAAACAAACTCTCAAATTCCTGTAACATACCCTTCGGAGTTTTCACTTCTTCATTGTGTACAGTTTCTGTCGCTTCTGTGTTTGGCATCACTTCTTCTTCTTTAGGCTTAAAAGTAGCATTTCCCTTTGTGATAACCATATCAGCTAATTCTAAAATGTTGTTTCCAATCACTACTTCATAGTCAATATCCTCTTTTCTATAAACATGGAACGTTAAGGGCCATTGAAGACCATCAATAGTAACCTGGGCTTTAAAACTACACCATGAAGTTTTCTGATAATATCATCTCTTATAGGTCACACATCCTGTATCTATGAGTTCCGACAGCTCAATGTTTCCACATGATATTGTTTTGAAAATAGCTTTTCCTTTGACATTGTACTTTCGGGCATACTGATGCTTTATGCCCTATCTGATCGCATTTAAAGCACTTAATCTTCGGACACTCACTCATCAAATGAGATACTTCGCCACACTTAAAGCATTTTTTCGGTTGTTTAGATATTTCCGCTTTTCTATCATCCTTCTCATTATGATTTCTGTTTCTATTTACCAGTTGATGGCGACCAAAGTAAACCTTTCGGTAAATTGTAATCTGTTCCTTCAGCTGAATGACTGTCTTTGCCTGATACAAGTTACTTTTGTTAGCTTTTGAATCAGGTATTCCTTCTATGAAATATTCTATAAGACTAGCTTTATCTAAGTTTATGGAACTGCCTATTTCACTCAGACTATAAAGGTTCTCACGAAAATCTTAATTTGGGCGTTTTTTCGTCTATTTCGCAACAATTTATGTACTTCAATTGCTGATACTTCTGAGCCGAACTCGCTTAACAAAATTCTTTTCAATGATATTTAATCAGTCACTCCTCGCTCACTACGCACACAAAAAAAAACTTTTGCTGCACCTTTTAATAATTGCTCCGCATAGATAAATTTCTGTAAAGAGTTCCATTGAACTGCTTCTGCATTATCTTCAAAATCCCGTAACCAATTTTCTATAGACGGTTGACCTGACCCACTGAACGAAGAAAGAGAATCCTCAATGTCGCGCAAAGTAAAATTATTTCTAACTGCATTTGGTGCCGTAGACTGAAATGATCCCGCATCATCACTTTCAGATACAACCTCGACTTCGTCAGCCAGCAAACTGAAATGTTCGAGAAGACGATCTTGCAACGATTGCTTTCTACCAGTTATTGCCAAATTCAAACTGGCCAACTTTGCTTTGACCTCATTTACATTTAAACTTAATACTTCGTCTCTATTCATTTTATATTCGTCGTAGCTTACTCGTTACAGCTGAAATTTAAATATATTTTACAAAAGTATAATCTTACTCTATTGTTAGTAATTTAATTTTCTCTTTCTTCCAAATTTATTTACTTTACTTTTGAATCAACAATAATTGTCAATCTCTTTGCGCTTTCTGCCTCTTCAGGGTTCTCTCTATTCTGTTCGCACCTCCACACTTTTCATTCTCACTTGAACTTGGACGTTTCACTGTCTCTCTCTAACATACAAGCATTCATCAATTGGGGTGGTTTTTTTACCGCTCTTTGTACATTAAGGTTAAATCAAACACATATTTTTTTCGAACTTTTTCTGTCTTTGGCGACTCAATTTTAATGAATTTTTCGCTTCGAACGTTTTTTTTTTAAATTATTAGTGTTCTTTATTTAACAACTGCACGTAAGTTCGATGCACCATGTAAATGTACATATCTCACTTCTGACACCAATTTGTGGGACTGTTAGTGCAATCCCACTTCTGACACCAATTTGTGGGATCGTTAGCGCAATCCAACTTTTTCCTCCCGAATTTCTAGGCCGTTTTTACTCACAATCAATTGTACAGTTTTATTCAACATTATTTCTTTATACATTTATCACTTTATTATTACATAACTATACTCTTTTTATTCGAGCAGCCAGGAGGAACACAACCGGTCTACACAACTTGACGCCATAGAACTCTTTTCTCAATGTTATCGATGGTTATCACTGGATTATTTTTTATGGGAATATGTAGAGTCATTAGTTTACCAGGACAAACCAACGTCAATTGGTGCATTGGAAGACAATATCAGTCGTGTTATTGGCGAAATTCCCTTAGACATGCTGGAAAAAGTGGTGCAAAATTGGACCTTCCGTGTTGATCACTTGAAACGCAGTCGCGACCAACATTTACTTGAAGTCATTTTTAAAAAGTAATTGGCAGAGTTTGTTTTATCATCTCAAATAAAAATTTAACAATAATATTCAAATTTTGTGTGTTTCATTTCAATTTTAAAAACCAAACGCTTAAAAAAACACCCGTTATATATTAAATATAAATTTAATTAAATATAAATTATTAAGTATACAAATAAAAGAAATATAATTAAAAATATAATTGCAAAATAAGGATATATTAATTTTGGTCAGAAGTGTGCAACGCATAGAAGGAAGCATCTCCGACCATATAAAGTATATATATTCTTGATCAGCATGACGAGACGAGTTCCAATAGCCACGTCCGTCCGTCCGTCCGTCCGTCGTCTGGATCAACGCAAACTCCTCCTAGACCGTAAGAGCTACAGAGCTGAAATTTTGCATGTTGGCTTGTATATACAGGGGTATATGCAGGGGTTGTATATCTCGGATTCAGTCGGATCAGATCACTATATCATATAGCACCCATACAAATGGCAAAGTCACGAACAGTGACTTTTCTCAATAACTTGATTATTTATTTCATCTATTGTCGTGAAATTTAATATTGGTGAGTTAATTACACATATAAACGACTGTTGAGGATCGAGTGGATTGCGTTAAATTATAAGTTTATCTTTATTAAGTGTCCGTACACTTTCAAGGGCGGAAAAGGAAGAAGCCAAAATATACAGAGTTACAAAGCATCTTATATCGATAACCTACAAGCTTAGTACAATCGATATAACCAGGGATAAATACAGGGCTGCAAACAGAAACATATGGTATTTTCAACACCCTTCCTCAATATGATTCTGTGTGCCAATTACAATAACTTTCTTAGTTTAAATTCAATAACTTGACACAATGATTATGCTTTTGCTTAGACAAATTTTTCGTTAATATATCAGCTACCATGTCCTTAGTTGATATATAGTCCAGATCAATCTCGCCTCTTGTAACAACTTCTCGAACGAAATGATGTCTGATGTCAATGTGTTTTGATCGAGCATGAAACACAGGATTCTTGGCCAGAGATTGAGCACTCAAATTGTCTCCAAACAATTTCGTAGATGTCCCAGCGTCTCCACATCCAATCTCGATCAACAATCGCCTCAAATGCAAAGCCTCTTTCGCCGCTGAAGACATAGCCATGTATTCGGCCTCTGTGCTGCTCAACGCCACACTGCATTGTTTTTCTGACTTCCAGGAGATAGGGCCACCTGCCAAGAAAAACACGTACCCTGTGTACGATTTGCGGTTGCTCACATCACCGCCCCAATCTGCGTCAGCGTATCCCGTAAGAGCATCTCCACACGATCGGTAGTGAACTTAAGATCCTTCGTTGCCGCCAAATACCTCATAACATGCTTAACTGCTGCAACATGTTCACTGTGAGGTTCCTTATTCCTTTGCGCCAATTTGATAACTGAATGGTAGATATCAGGTCTTGATGTTAATGCAAGCCACATCAACTCTCCGATTGCTGACTGATACATTGTCACATCCTGTATGACACATTTCTCGTCACTGCACGCCACTTGGAAACCAGCATCCAATGGAGTAGCAACTGCTCGACACACTTCCATACTATGTCTTTGAAGCATGCCTTTTATGTACTGAGCCTGATTCATCATGATACTGCCTGTATCATCATTCCGGTCTACTTGCATGCCCAAAAACTCTCGTAACGGACCCTTATCGACGCATTCGAATTTCATCGCAATCTTTGCCTTGATTGCGATCATGTCATCCATCTTTTGGCAAGCTATAAGTAAATCATCTACATATATTAGTACCAAACAAAGTCTACCTTTTATATCCTGTTGATAAAGGCACGGCTCGTTCTTGGAAGAAGTGAATCCAAGATCACATAGAGCTCCATTCAACTTGGCATTCCACTCCCTTCCTGCTTGTTTCAATCCATATATAGCTTTATTCAGCCTCAACACCTGTTGTGAATTTGTCTTATCCACATATCCCTGAGGCTGCCTCATATAGACGACTTCGTTTAGGTCACTGTTTAGATAGGCTGTGCACACATCCATTTGGTGCAGATATAGTTTCAGCTCCGCTGCTATAGCCAAAACTAGCCGTATCTTTTCGTAACGACACACTGGTGAGAAGGTTTCGGTATAATCGACGCCGTATATCTGTGAGCACCCTTTAGCCACCAACCGAGACTTATACCGCTCCACGCTTCCATCGCCACTCCTTTTGATAGTATATACCCACTTTGAACCAATCGCTTTTTGTCCCTTGGGTAAATCTGCCAGTGTCCATGTCTTATTTGCCAACAGAGCCTCATATTCCTTATCCATAGCAGTCTTCCAGAATGAAGATTGCTTACCTTGCATCGCATCATCAAATGTCTGTGGCAAATCCAGTTCCTTTACATGTAACTTGTTTACACGATTGTATATTTTCTTGGGACGTCCTGGCTTACCGGTGCGAATCAAACGTGGCCTTCCAGGACCGATCTGTCCTTCCTGTCGTATCTCTTGTTCTGGTTCTTCCGCTTGGCAAGATTCATCGTCGCTCTGCCCTGAACTCTCATCTTCGAAATCTTCAGCGCTAACAAATTCCTCATTTTCCAGATCGTCTTTACTTGATTCGTCCCACCGCATTTCCAAACCTGTGACTGTTTGTGCTGGACCTGGGGATTCAACAATCGAAACCACATCATTCGGATCTTTGAACATTACATCCCGTTTCTCAACGACCTCTCGTTTTTCTTTGTCATACAACCTGTATGCTTTTGACACCAGTGAATATCCTACGAGTCGATATTCTCTGCCCTTGGCCTGAAACTTGCTTCGTCGTGTCTTATCCAATGCAACTGCTATCGATCCAAAAATGCGCATACCCTGCACATTGGGTTTCCTTCCAGTCCATGCCTCATAAGGTGTCATACCAATTAAAGCTGCTGTTGGTGATCTGTTTCGAATGTAACACGCTGTCATTATTTCTTCTGCCCAGAGAAACTCCTGCATATCCGCGTGTACAAGCAAACATCTAGCCATCTCGACTAGCGTCCGGTTTGCTCGTTCAGCCACTCCATTCTGTTGAGGGCTATATGGAACCGTCAACTGACGCACAATTCCATGATCCTTTAAGTACCCATCAAAACGCCTGTTGATGAATTCTCGGCCGTTGTCACTTCTTATTGCTTTCAATTTTTGGCCAGTCTGTCTTTCAGCCATCTCTTTAAATTCCACGAATTTCTCGAATACTTCATCCTTCGATTTTAGACAATAAGCAAATATTCGTCTCGACATGTCGTCTATGAATGTCAAAAAATATGAAGAACCGCCTAGAGAACGTTGCTTAAAAGGTCCACATACATCGGTATGCACCAATTCCAAAAGATGCTGAGCTCTATGTTCAGACGCTGACGGGAAAGGTTGAGTATGAATCTTGCTTCTCATACAAGTCACACATGGCATCTTCTCGGAAAAATCCACATTTTCCATGCCAGTCACCATCCTGCGTTTAACAATATTCATCAGACTTGAATAATTCAAATGACCATACCTGTAGTGCCAATCTTCTGCACTTATTTGTTTCGCTCCAAAGCATCGATTGCCTGTCTCCTTAAACACAAAGAGCTTTCCTTGCCTCTCTGCTATTAGCACCATCTCGTCGTCTTGGCGAACCGTCGCTGAATTTTTGTCGAAAGTCACAGTGCATCGCCTATCGACTGCTCGATCAACCGACATAAAATTCGTCTCCAACCCTGGTAAGTGCAAAACATTCTCCAATTTCAGCTCACAAAATCCTGTTTGTACAAGCACGTCACCTCTGCCAACTGCTTTTATGACGTGATTGTTGGCCAATACAACATCTTCCTCATGTGCAACATAATTCGTAAACATACTGCGCCTGCCACATAAATGAGCCGTTGCTCCCGAATCCACACACCAGCTCGAAGCATCTAGATTTCCTGCCTGTGCCGCAGCTAGAATAGTGTACGATCGATGTTGTGATTGCCGATTTTCCTTTGGCTTTTCTTGAAACTTTGGGCAGTCCCTCTTATAGTGACCTCGTTGCCCACAACTGTAGCACTCTATATCCACCAGAGACCTCTTCTTACGAATTGGATTTTTTCGCACATTTGCCTGGTATGCCCGGTGCTCTTCTGGGTTTGACATTCTCTCGTTACTCCTGCGATCTCCTTCTTCCAGCAACTTAATCCTTAGACTGTCCAAAGAAGGAAGACTATCACGAGTCTCCATCGCAATAACGAAGTTTTCGTATTCCTTTGGCAAACTCGAAAGTAATATGATCACCGCTAGTTCGTCTTCTAGCTTAATATTCACTTCAGCAAGTTTGTCCTTTGTAGAGAAGAACATATTGAGATAGTCGCTTATCTTGTCCTCTTTCAGCTGCAACCCAAGCAACTTTTTATATAGCGACACCCTTCGGACGGGTCCGCTTGGCTCGTACGTTTCCTTGAGCTTATCCCATGCTTCCTTTGCTGTAGCACAATTCTTGAGGTAAACCAACTGAGACGGTCTTACACTCAGCGTTATTGTCGCCAACGCTTTCTGATTCTGTGCATCCCACGCAGCAACTGCATTCGTTTCCGTAGGCCTCGTCATGCCTATGGAGTTCCATAATTCCGCATGGATCAACACGCTGCGCATTTGAACGGACCAGGAATCATAATTCCCCTCCTCCAACTTTTCTATTTGGTAAAAAGAACTCATATTTTACCACGCGCCTTATGCCGTGTGTCTTTCCGCACAATTACTTTTCGCCAGCCGCGAAATATCTACTTAAACTTTTAACACAAATCCTCCTGCCCACACTCGCGTGTATCTGGGCCCATAACCTGTTGAGGATCGAGTGGATTGCGTTAAATTATAAGTTTATCTTTATTAAGTGTCCGTACACTTTCAAGGGCGGAAAAGGAAGAAGCCAAAATATACAGAGTTACAAAGCATCTTATATCGATAACCTACAAGCTTAGTACAATCGATATAACCAGGGATAAATACAGGGCTGCAAACAGAAACATATGGTATTTTCAACAACGACTATGCCAAATTTGATCAAGATCGGGTGACTATATCATATAGCTCCCATAGGAACGATCTTTCGAAAACAGTGACTTTTTTGAATAACTTCGTTACTTTTAACGCGATTGCTTTCAAATTACATATTTTTTACTGTGCCGAATTCGATAGAGATCGGGTGGCTATATCATATAGCTCCAATAGGAACGATCGGTGGAAAACAGTGACTTTGATCAATATCTTCGTTATTTCTTATGCTAAGATTGTGGGCCGTTCTTTCACAAACTTTAGCCTTTTTAGAAAAAACGTTTTTCCATTTTGATGGCTATAGGTAAGGAAAGAGTTACCAAAAAAGTTGCAAGGGTATACAAATTTTGACGCGGTCGAAGTTAGCCCCGGCCCTAAATATAATTAAAAAAGTAAATATATTGAAAAATATGAAAGAAACTAACTTCGGCTATGCCGAAGTTTATATACCCTTGCAGTATACTTGGCAATAATATTTTTCCTTTTTGAAATTTCTTGCCCTGCAACTCTATTCATCAATTCACAAACAAAATATTATTTCTCTTTTAACTACAATTTTTTCTTCTTCTTCCATTATTCCCTAAGCAAAGCACGGCACGCATACACATACAGTTCATGTGGCGTTGCGTCTGTGTGTGTATGCGTGTGCTCTGTTGATTTGATGATGACGTAGTAGGCAGCAAGCAGCGCTGCCGGCAGCGTTTAAACCGATTTATATTGACTGTAACTTGTGTTTTATTTATACGATCAGATTCTAATTTTGGGATCTGAGATTTTATTCAATACTATCATATTGGTAAATTTCATGGGGATACTCCAATTTTTGCGAAAATGTTTCTTCTAGAGCTATATGATATAGTTTTTGATCCTAAAGATTTTCATACTTTATCTTACCCGGGTAATATAAAACCCATAAAAAATTTCATCCCGATAGCTCTTAAGACGGCTGAGTAAAACGCATACGCACAGACGGACAGACGGACATGGCTAAATCAACTCAGCTTCTCATGCTGATCAAGAATATATATACTTTATGGGGTCGGAAAAGTCTCCTTCTGTGCGTTACAAACATCTGACCAATTTTATAATACCCTCTGCAAGGGTATAAAAAGTATATAAAAATGTATCAAACAAGAATATAAAACATTATAAAAAACTTCGACCAAGCTGGGAGAGGAACCCCGGCCTCCACGGCCTAGTTAAGCCCGCATCTCATTTCCGCATTGAAATGCGATGTTGTACAACTTCACGTCACACACACACTACGAAGCATGAGCATGTACTGACGAGTGTACACATACATATGCAAAACGAGAACACAGCGACACATACATGCGTTCATCGTTCTGCGATCTGTGGCAGACAGAATTTTTTCGATGAGTAGCGACACTGCTGCGAGCGAACGTTTTTCGCTCTCGCTGCGGCCGCTCTCTGGAGTTCTACGCTGTTCGGCTTTTGCCGAAGTTCTCTGGGGTTCCACGCTCAGGCTAGCGTTTGTAATCAAAAAATCTTGAGTTTGACGCATCTATTTATTCTATGGTTAGTGTTCCAACTTTAGTATCTATATTCCTCCATCCTGCTGATGCTTTGCGAACTATTTTTAGTCGTCTTAAAGATTTTAACTTGCCTAATATTTCTTGGCTAATTGATGACAAATTATTACGTCTTCCCTTCAACACCTATCCAGAAGTGGTTTGTCTCCGTTCCTAGCACATTACTCTATAAAGTCTGTTTTGTTAGATTGTGTACCATCATTCAAAGACTTAAGCGTTATGTTTGACCCCAAAACTTTCATTTAATTTTCACATCTCTTGAATTGTCAATAGAGCATGCAGTCTTATTGGTTTCATAAAACGTTGGACCAAAGGTTTTGATGAACCTTACGTAACAAAGGTTTTATATACTACTACACTAGAATATTGCTCGCCAGTGTGGAACCCTCAATATGATGTTCACAAGCGTAGTATTGAATCGGTTCAGAAGCAATACTTAAGTTCGCGTTACGAATGCGTTTTACTCAGCCGTCTTAAATTTTTTTTCTGTGTTTTTTATTACCCGGGAAAAATAAAGTATGAAAACCATCAGGATCGGACCACTATATCATATAGCTCACGAAGAACTAGAAGAAACATTTTCATAAAATTGTTAGATAATTGTAAAGTAGGGAGTAAAATTGTTTTGTATATATATTGATGAATAGAGTTGCAGAAAACAAATTTTGAACATGTAAAATTATTATTACCAAGGACTGCAAGGGTATATAAACTTCGGCATAGCCGATGTTAGCTTCTTTGATATTTTCTTATTCACCTTAGTAGATGTCTGACTAACTACTCTCTTCACGAACCATTTCGTGTTCTTTGCCAATCTTTTAACAGCCTTTCTCACCTTATCTCTTCTCATCTTTTTGCCACTTCTGTTCGCGCTATACTTTTCAATCATCTACGACGAAACTGCTGAATATGTTTTGAACTTGGGTTGCTTGCAACTCATACAATGATTTTTGGTATGAATATACTATACCTTCCCTTTTTAGAAAATAACGTAATATTATGGAGTTAAATAAAGATATATGTATGTTTGTAACGCACAGAAGGAGACGTTTCCGACCCCACACTGTATATATATGTAGCGCTGATTTAATGATCGTTACTATATTTATTTATTTATTAACTTATTAACTAACCTTAACAATGACAATAAATAACAGATTGTGTTTTCTTTTTGGGAAAAATACAAAAAAAATTAAATAACTACATTAATCATTCATTATTATTTCTGTATTTAGTACATAGGTTGCTTTTCACTTAAGTACCTTTTGATACACGACATTTTTCGTTTTATTATCTGACCCGTGAACATGCCACATATAATTGACCATGGGAAAAACATGAATGTACTAGATTGAAACCACAAACTTTTAAGGATTGGCCTTGTGATTTGTTGATGGTCATGGCAAATGCAAGACGTATCGGAAATTGAAGTCTTTTAAATTCAAACGGCATATCGGTTGGGATCATCGGGATCCTCGGAATGAGAACTTCCTCACCTTTGAATTTTCCTATCATTATCGTAGCGTAAATTACATTGTTCATCAATTTACTAACTACCAAACGCGTACCGTTGCACAGTTTTAGTTGGTTTATGTTTCGAAGCATGATTACTACGGAGCCAACCTTTAGGCGCACATTGTGCGGTGGTAAGCCAGGCACGTCCAAAGAGTTTAAAAATTCACTGGAATAGTTGGTGGCTTCATCTTCATTTGTGACGTAGTCAATAGATTGGAATGAATGCATTGTTCCAATGATCTTATTTTGAATTATGTAGTTCAGGTCATCTACATCTTTATTCTTAGCCGCTAAAATTGCTCGCTCACTCAACTCATTCATTATTTTTTGTAGTTAGAAATAATATTTGAATATACATTGTTGATAAGTTCGTCTTTTGATGAGACAATATTACAGAAATTATTTGGAAATGATATTAATCCACTCGATTCATCGACAGGTACTTGACCATTACCGATAGTCAGCAATTGCTCCGAGAAATCTTCAGCAGATGTATCATTAAGCAATGTAACTCTCATGTTTGTTGCCAGCTGCAGTTTCTTCACATAGCGCCATAGATTTGACGACTTGAGGCAAGCGTTTATTTCATCGGCAGCCGTAGATCTTGGAAATCATTGCTCATCCAAAACATCTCGAGTCATTGCGTAAATCTTTTAATTTTCGGTTAAGTGCTTCTAATGCACGTTTATGCGACATTGTCCATTCGTCCCAGATGATGATTTTCGATGCCGCTAAAACTTTGGCCATTGCTTAGTGTTTTGCAATATTACACGTTGGTTCTTCTGTTGAGGAACCAATTGTCATTTAACTTACATTGCTATACGCAGCAAAGCAAAGACCCATGAATGATCTTGCACATCTCACAATGCTTTGTTTTTGTATTTTCTTTTAAGTTTTCTAGAATATACTGGCGCCAGTCTGGTATGCTCTGTCTCTGTCACTCTTTATAAACCTATATGACCTACGTAGTTACGTAAGAATTGAAAATTTAGTAATAAGCAAGCAAACGAACGATCAAGACGTGTTCTGTAAAAATAAAGTTAAGTTCTTATGAGATATTAAACACAGTGGTTTATTGTTCATCATAATTTGGTCCTTCGAGCCGGATCGTTGGGCATTGTTTGTTTGTTACTCATTGCTTAATAATTTGCTGCAACGTGGTTGCAATTAATTGTTAACCTCAAAGTTAGTAGTCGATAGTTCTGGCCTACTATCGAATAGGCAATCGCGTGCTTATTGGAAAAAGCGCGGACAAACGGTGGCGCCGCTCGCCTATCGGTATCTGTTATCGATAAAAGCGACGAGATCGTGAGGGAACACAAGCAGTGGAGATTTCTTGGTATTTCATCATGGAGGAAATGAAAACATTCATAAAGGCCAGAGGAAGATTGAAGACAACCATTACCCGCATATATGGATATGCAGAGAATCCTGCACACGATGCCGACGTCTTCACAATTGACACCAAATTGGAAACTTTGTCCAATGCGTGGAACGAGTTCGTGAAGTCTGGCGACGAATTGGCCAAATACGACAAACTAGAGGGTTATGTGGACCCTACCGAAGACTTCGGGATATACGAGGAGAAATATTAAATAGCAAATGCCACGTCTGGCAAGTTGGAAGAAATCGGCGCGGCTGGCAACGATGGTACGCTCTTCCAAGGAATTCTGCAACAAATGCAGAATCAACAGCAACAACTACAACTCCAGATGCAGGGTCAAATGGAACACCAGCAGCGTCAAATGGAACTCCAGATGCAGAGTCAAATGGAACATCAGCAACGTCAAATGGAGCAGCAGCAACTATTGGTTGAGAGATTGCTCTCGCCACAGCAATCTTCGTCTTCGTCAGGCTCACAGTCGGTTGCAACACCAGCAACAAGAGATTGTGAGTTACCGAAATTCAACATCAAGCCGTTCGGTGGAGATTACAAGGAATGGCATGCATTTAAAGACCTGTTTGAGAGTACCATTTACGGAAAGACAACTTTGACGAATATCCAAAAGTTTCATCGTCTGAAGTCATGCGTCATAGGAGAAGCAGCGATACTCATCCAGCATTTGCCCGTAGTGGATGCAAATTACGACACTGCATGGAAATCATTGAGCGATCGATATGAAAAGACCCGTTACTTGGTGAATTTACTGATAGACACATTCACCGCCTTGCCAAAAGCTGTTGGGCAAAACTCATCATCGCTACGCGCTCTGACTTGCGGAGCCAGTGATGTTATTCGGGCTTTAGACGCTTCTGGACAAACGGGCCGTGACTGTTGGCTCATATACTTGCTCATCAACAAGGTTGATGAGGCTACCCGACGTGAATGGATCGACAAAAGCCAAGATATCAAAAATACTACCATTGAAGAGTTGCTCAAGTTTTTGGACTCACGATGCGATCGCCTTGAGCTCAGTCAAGTTGTCGATCATGTAGCGAGCAAACCGAGGGATGAAAAAGGAAAAAGGCATGCACGCACCATGCTTGCCAATACAGGTAATTGTATGAAATGTCATAGTACTGAGCATATACTGTTCGCTTGTCCTCAATTCCAGAGCTTGACTGTCAAGCAACGTTACACCTTTACGAAGGAGAAACATATGTGTTTTAATTGTTTGAGAACTGGACATGGAGTAAGCGCTTGTGGCTCGAAGTCTTCTTGCAAGTATTGCAAGCGCCGCCATCATTCTATGCTGCATTCTGAAGGCCATTCTACACAGCAAAATAGCTCAGAGCAGCACCAAGGCAACTCAGGCTAGGCTTCTGAGGAGTCCCCAGCTTCATCAGCGATAGCAATGATAAATGTTACCAGACCTAGTAAGCCAAATGGCCAACGACGAAGCACTCTACCTACTGCATTGGTACACGTCCGAAATTCTCAAGGAGCCTTGCTGACGTGCCGTATTTTATTGAATAGCGCCTCAAATTTGTCATTCATTTCGGAACGGTACGGACCGGAATCCTAATCAAAAACCGTATAAAACACTCGTTCCTCAACAGATTTGAAACACAGCACCTACAAGCAACTGCTATAACCGTCCAAACCAGCTGCGGCAACACTACATTGGTCGCCCTGTACTGCCCACCACGCTTCTCAATCTCTGAAAAGGAATTTACCGATTTCTTTAACACACTCGGAGATCGCTTCATTGCAGCAGGGGACTATAACGCCAAACATACGCACTGGGGATCTCGCCTGGTAAATCCTAAAGGCAAGCAGTTGTACAACACAATAGTCAACCCTCTCAACAAGATGGATTGCGTCTCACCGGGTAGGCCTACTTATTGGCCCACAGATCCACAGAAAGTGCCTGACTCGATTGATTTCGCAGTAACCAAGAGGATTCCACGTAATCGGATCACTGCGGAAACACTGCTAGATTTAACTTCCGATCACTCTCCAGTGCTATTCACACTATTAACAAGACCTCATGTACTTGATCGCCCATATAGGCTTACAAACAACAAAACAAATTGGCTTAAATTTAAAATGTACATGAGTGCCCACATTGACTGTTCGCCGAAACTGGATGCTGCAGAGGACATTGATATGTGCGTCTCTGCACTTGAGTCGATGATGGGAGCTGCAACAAGAGTATCTACTCCACATGCCTCTTCTTACACCAGACCTGTTGACAGGCCTACGAACCGGCGGATAGAACAATTAGTAACGGAAAAACGACGTCTAAGAAGAGAATGGCAGATTACTCGATCACCAGCAGTAAAACTTCGCTTAAGGCAAGCTAATCGCAACCTCTCCAAGGCGTTAAGACAAGAGGAAAGCTGGGCTCAAAGGAAATACATAGAAAAGCTCAGTCCAACCAGCACTAAACATCCTCTGTGGAAAGCCCACCCAACTTTAAGCCGATAAGGAGTCCAACCGGTGGATGGGCCCGCAGTGACGAAGAGAGGGCATCCGTATTTGCCACACATCTTAAAATGGTTTTCCAGCCAAATCCAACATCAAACTCATCTCTACTTCCCCCTTTGAACACATTAACGGATAGTGAGTACTCGGAACTCCAATCGGACGAGATCACTGCAGTTATTAAAAACCACATAAAGCCGAAAAAAGCCCCTGGCCATGACCTAATCACACCGAAAATGATCCTAGAACTCCCTATCATTGCAATACAATATATCTGCAAACTGTTCAACGCTATAATAAAAATTGGCTACTTCCCAAGAACATGGAAAAAGTCCACTATCATCATGATTCCTAAAGTGGGAAAGGACAAAACCCAGCCATCATCCTATAGGCCAATTAGTTTGCTGCCATGTCTTTCGAAGCTTTTTAAAAAGGTCCTGCACATCCGCCTAAACTCATTTCTGGCATCGGAGAACACAATCCCTTCACACCAGTTTGGCTTCCGCGAAAAACATGGTACAATTGAACAAGTCAATCGCATAACATCCGAAATACGAACAGCATTCGAACTAAAAGAATATTGTGCGGCTGTCTTTCTCGACGTTGCCCAGGCTTTCGATAGAGTTTGGCTGGAGGGTCTGATGTTCAAAATCCGGCAAAAACTGCCACAGTACACACACAAACTTATGGAATCTTACCTTTACAATAGGAAATTCGCTGTAAGATGTAATGGCTCCGTCTCGGCTGATTTTGAAATCAAAGCTGGTGTACCGCAAGGCAGTGTACTCGGCCCATTGCTCTACCTGCTGTACACTGCAGACTTACCAACGAGTTTAGGACTTACAACGTCCACTTTTGCCGATGACACGGCAATCCTTAGCAGATCCAAATGCCCAATACAAGCCTCTGCAAAACTAGAGGAACACCTTAAGGTGGTAGAGGAATGGCTAGCAACCTGGCGTATCCGGGTCAACGAGCAGAAATGCAAACATGTTACATTTACGCTTAACAGAAGAAACTGTTCAGCTCTAATGCTAAACAACGTACCAGTTCCTCAAGCCGTGGATGTCACTTACCTTGGCATCCACCTAGACAGAAGACTAACTTGGCGCAAGCACATCGAAGCAAAAAAGTCACAGCTTAAACTAAAAGCGAGTAGCCTACATTGGATCATTAATGCTCGGTCCCCTCTACGTCTGGAGTATAAAGTCCTCCTATACAACTCCGTACTGAAACCCATCTGGACTTACGGAGCCGTACTATGGGGAAATGCAAGTACCAGCAATGTCGATATTATACAAAGAGCGCAGTCGAAGATTTTAAGATCAATCACGGGGGCCCCGTAGTATATACGAAACGACAACATTCAAAATTATCTAAATATACCTAGCGTAAAATCTGAAGTAGGTACTCAACAACTAAAGTATTCTGCGAAACTGGATGCACACCCAAATGTTCTTGCCAATTCCCTTACGCGAACTAATAATAGAACTCGTCTTAAAAGAAATGACAGACCAACCCAATAACAAGTGATTAGGGCCGCCTGCAATATCCCCAGGATTTATCTTAAGTACTAGTCTAAGAAAAATATCTCAAACTTGTTGTTAGGCTCTAATTTAAGAGTAGATTCAACAAATATATATTAAACGTTAAAAAAAAAAAAAAAAAAAAAAATTCGGAACGGTGTGTACAGACGTTGGGGCTTGCACGTTCGCCATTTCGAGTTACCACATCGGGCATCTCAGACGTCAAGGCGGGAATAACCAGAGGTTTCTGCTCTCTCCAGATGATGTCTCGTGTGTCGAGTCATTCCATCGATATTAAAGCTCACATTTTAGGAAAGATCACCTTACCATTGGCACGTGAAAACATTAATGCTTCATCACTGTCGGTATTTAATGGATACCAAATGGCTGACCCTGACTTTAGAACTAACGCTTCAATCGACATTTTGCTGGGCAATGATTGCATTTGGTTAGTTCTCACCGGAGAGAAGTTATGCGATGGTCAAGGGCACCCTATTGCAGTTAACACCATATTTGGATGGGTAATCACATCGGTGTACACTTCAAGATTGCAAACATCATCTACGTCATTGCTGACTACGGTTAATATAGATGGACTACTGCAAAGATTTTGGGAACTAGAGGAAGTTCTATCACATACAACTGTAAACGAAGAGGATCAAAAGGTCGAAACGCACTTCCGGTGTACCCACAACCGCAACTCGAATGGAAGGTACATAGTCGATTTGCCCTTCAAGGAACAAAACCCACAATTTGCGGATACATTTCAAGGAGCGAGATCGCGCTTTCTCGCAGTCGAGCGTCGTCTAATGAAGGATGCCAGCTTGAAGTTAAAATATACTCAGTTTATGAGAGAGTATATCCAGCTGGGTCACATGAAGGAAGTAGCTGCAGACGAAGCCACAAACGTATATAAGAAGTCATTCTATTTGCCACACCATCCAGTCATAGGCGCCAAGATGCGGGTGGTGTTCGATGGATCATTTAAAGATCGGGATGAACGATCTCTTAACGACGCACTTCACATTGGCCCATGTATACAACGCAACCTCTTCAACGCTTGTCTGCGTTTTCGAATGCACAGATTCGTATTTTCTGCGGACATCGTCAAAATGTTCAGACAGATTTTAGTGGCCCCTGAACATCAGAATTTTCAACGAATCCTTTGGAGAGAAGACCCTGAGGAACCACTGAAGCATTACAACTTGACCACAGTCACCTATGGCACGGCATGTGCACCGTTTCTGGCAGTTAGAGTTCTGGAACAACTGGCAACTGATCACGAATACGAGTTTCCAAGGGCGGCTAGGATACTTTTGGATGATTTCTACGTCGATGACGTACTGACAGGAGCCATGAACGAACAAGAACTGCTCGACATTAAGGAAGAGCTGATACTCCTTATGTCACGGGCACAATTGGAGCTAAGCAAATGGGTCTCGAATAGTAAACGAATTTCCAGCAACGAGGGAAATGAAATCGATTTCTCAAAGATGGCAGCAAAGGTGCTTGGGCTGCATTGGAGTCCTGGAGAAGACGTCCTAACATATAAGGTTTCATTATCGGAACATGTGACTTGTACGAAACGACAAGTGCTGTCTGACACGGCACGCATCTTTGACCCACTCGGCATTTTGGCGCCAGTGGTGATCAAGTTTAAAATTCTGCTCCAAGAATTATGGCTGCTTAATCTGGATTGGGACTCGGAACTGCCAACGAAGCAAGCGCACTTATGGCAAACATTCAGAAAGGACATTTTCACGTTACGGAACCTGAAGATACCTCGATTTGTAGACAATCAACCCGATGACATCGAACTGCATGGATTTTAAGATGCTTCGTTAAAGGCTTACTCTGCTGTCATTTACAACCGTGTGACACACCTAGATGGAAGCATCGGAGTGGCACTCATTGCTGCTAAAACAAGAGTGTCACCATTAAAGCAGAAGTCGTTGCCACGATTGGAACTTTGCGGAGCTCTACTATTAGCTCGTTTATTCCAAGCAGTAAGGTCTGGTCTGCGCCAGAAGGATGGTAAGATACACGCATGGACCGATTCTACAATCGTTTTGTCATGGCTTTCGCATCAACCCTGTAAACTTAAAACATTTGTTGCCAACCGAACGGCAGAAATACTAGAGACCATACCACGTAGCGCTTGGAGACATGTCAGCACTAAAGAGAATCCTGCGGATTGTGCATCACGAGGCATGCTAGCGAGTGATTTAATTAACTTTGATCTATGGTGGAAGGGACCATCTTGGCTGCACGACTGTACACTATACTCAGAGACAATAAATAGACCACCAACTTGCTGCTCAATTCTCAAGCCAGCAGCAGAACTTGAGTTCAAAACCAAAGTCTTGACAACCATTTCCACGGATATTGAGGATTCCCCATTTGAGGTACTACTCGGAAGGACATCATCTTGGATCAGACTGGTTCGAGTGGTTGCATATGTATTCCGCTTCGTTCATCCAATCAAATCAAGCAAGTCTAAATATTCAGGACCTCTAAAGTTCGATGAAGTTACCAGAGCAAGGAAGTTTTGCCTACGACATGCACAAAATCAATTCAATGACGATAGACAGCTGCTTTTGAGAAAGCAATCTTTGGAGCGACGATCAATTTTAAGCAAACTATCTCCCTTCGTTGACGAAGATGGAATTATTCGTGTGGGTGGACGTTTCGAAAGGTCGCAATTGCCTGCAGATGCCAAGCATCCAGTAGTTTTGCCTAAGGTAAGGCATATATAAGCATAAGGTCAATCTTCATCCAGGAGTTTGTAATAATTCGCCAGAAATATTGGATCATTGGCGCACGAAATCTTATTCGACGTATCACACATGAGTGTTTAAACTGTTTTAGACAGCGCCATCACACAGCAAATCAGTTTATGGCCAATTTACGGAACCCCAGGAAGGAAAAGGGCTACATTTGCCTGTTTGTATGTATGGTTACTTCAGCTCTTCATCTGGAGCTGGCCACCGACACATTCTTGGCGGCATTAAAACGTTTTATGGCTCGTCGTGGGAAATGCTCCCAAATGTATAGCGATAACGGACGTAACTTTGTTGGCGCAAAACGTGCACTAGACGAAATGGTACAGCTTCTCGCTTCACGCGAGCACAATGATGTCGTTTCAATAGCCCTTGTGGATCAAGGCATCAAATGGAATTTTATTCCTCCATATTCACCACACTGGGGTGGTAAGTGGGAGTCGGCAGTACGCTCGGTTAAGCTGCATTTGCGACGTGTAATAGGAACCAACGTCCTCACCTTTGAGCAGATGCACACACTGCTCTCGCAAATAGAATCTGTCGTTAATTCGCGACAATTGTGCACAGCATCGGATACTGAATTTGCCTACCTGTCACCGGCACATTTCTTAATTGGCAGAACATGTACAGCAGTTCCTGAAGACAGCTATTTGCAGATTCCGACTAATCGATTGAGCTACTGGCAGCATGTTCAAGCAATGCTTCAAGGATTTTGGAAGCGTTGGCATCAAGAATACTTGACATCGCTACAACAGCGCCCGAAATGGACCACCAAGTTACCAAACATTTCGATCGGTAACCTTGTACTGATCAAGGACTCTAACGCGCCTCCATCGGCATGGCTCTTAGGACGGGTAACCCAGGTGTTCACAGGAGATGATGGCCTCGTCAGAGCGTTTCAGGTTCTCACCAAATCAGGAGAAGTCACTCGCCCTATCACAAAGATTGCAGCCCTACCGGGTTCAGAAACGGAATTTCAGGGGGGGGGGGCGGGATGTTAAGGAACCAATTGTCATTTAACTTACATTGCTATACGCAGCAAGGCAAAGGCTCATGAATGATCTTGCACATCTCACAATGCTTTGTTTTTGTATTTTCTTTTAAGTTTTCTAGAATATACTGGCGCCAGTCTGGTATGCTCTGTCTCTGTCACTCTTTATAAACCTATATGACCTACGTAGTTACGTTATCTTCAATAGTTTGAAGATTTAAAGGTAATTTGAATGCTGAATGAGCCGTACGGCATTCTTCTAACAATGTGGCTGCTATTCCAGAAAAACCAACTGCAACCGATATGTTGGATCTCGCCAAGTTCTACTATCCTTGTATTTGTGCCACAGGTTACATGGGTTTGATGGAAAACATGTCGAAATTATTATAGCGAATAATGTGCGTATCTGATTTGCAGATGCTGAGATAATAGCTTCAGCGATTGTCGTATCCCAATGCGTATCGTTTTCTAATAAGTTAAATTCTTCACATGCAGCACGATATGTTGGGAACATTGCAGTCCTCGGTAGATGAGTTGTCTAAGTGGCCCAGTCATTTACTCAACTGAACAACGAGGATCCGGGTTCGAATCACAGGATAGTGTATGGATGTAGTTTTCGTCTATTTCGTCTACTATCCTTGTATTTGTGCCACAGGGTACATGGGTTTGATGGAAAACATGTCGAAATTATTATAGCGAATAATGTGCGTATCTGACTTGGAGATGCAGAGATAATGGCTTCAGCGATTGTCGTATCCCAATGCGTATCGTTTTCTAATAAGTTAAATTCTTCACATGCAGCACGATATGTTGGGAACATTGCAGTCCTCGGTAGATGAGTTGTCTAAGTGGCCCAGTCATTTAGTTAACTGAACAACGAGGATCCGGGTTCGAATCCCAGGCTAGTGTATGGATGTAGTTTTCCTCTAAGCCGAAGGCCTTAGTTGCCAGTGCTTGTAAAATATAGTTAGGTTGATAGCTTATAACTATATCCTATACTTTAATAATAATAATAATGTTGGGAACATTACACCATTAACAGTTCGTAGTGTCTCAAATGAAGTTGGCCCACGCACATTTACCAGCAACAACCGCAAATAGAAACATTCATAATTTTGAAAATTCTTGGATGAAGCATTCCAAGTATAATAACGTGACATCTCCGAGTGAAGCAATGTTCGTGCAAACTGATCGCTTGGGCAGATTGCCAAAAAACTGGTCATTGTAGTTGCTGAATGTGTTTCAGCACGTGGCGTAGCATTCGAAGCCGTGAAATATACTCGTTGACCATTCTCCAGATGCAACGCCAAATGCATAACAGCAGCATGACGTTCGTGAATTGGAAATGCGAATATACGCCATATCGCTTCATTACAGTTGACATAACGACCAACTTGATAGTGTGAAATTTCATCGTTGGTATTTGAGGATTGCAATCCAAAAACCGCCATATCACTGCCATTCGTGACATATTTGCAAATATATTTTATGAACTTAACTGAATTGCAGTATTCAACGTTGCAATGTGTCTTGAACGTTTTAGAAATAAGTGGCGAAAATGGAAAATCCAACTGTTGTCGACAACGAAATCCATTCGTTTCACTTTTGTTGTGACAGTTCGACCGTTGTCATCTGGTGATCGACGCGGATACAGCGGATACCCATAGTTGCCAGTAACAGTCCCCGCCGTTAATTCCATGAATTAAGTCCATGAATCATATTAGTAGTAACAACATCAAGTAGGTCTGGATCGACTTCATGATCAGGAATCTCGCCACATATGATATCATCTATTTGGTCAAGCTGAATTCTTTCCACTAACCAAATAAGAATGTGCGCGAATTAAGATTGAGTCTGTTCTGGTTGAGTGTTAAATCAAGACTGTTTTATTGAATCAAATCATATTCTGGTTTGGCTTACATCTAAGTGTTTATAATGTTTTCTTCTGGTCACTTTTCTTGTGACACTCTATGTTTAGGGAAACTGTCACTTATCTTGTGACACTCTATGTTTAGGGACTCTGTCACTTATCTTGTGACACTCTATGTTTAATGGAATGGTATTGTTTATGTTTACATTAATGTGGAGTGTAGACCTCTTGGGTCGGCTGTTATGGGAAGTGTTGCTAATGGCATAACTCCTCCCCTCTGAGAGTATGAATTCTCCTGAATTCTGTTTACATTAATGTTTATATTTTTCTTTTTACAGTATATATGTATATAAATGGATAAACATATAATAATAATAATAAAAAGTGTTAAAAATAAGCCATTTGTCATTTTCTTTTCGTATTTAAGTTCTGTGATTTCTTTTAAATTGTCAAAATTATCTATTGTTACATGATCAAAGTTTATTGTGTTTTTATAGGTTTGATTCAATAGTTCTGTTGGATAAAAAAATTTTTCGTGAAATTCTGTTTTTTCGTTAAAAATTATTTCATTTAGAATTTGAATTTTACAGTTACCGAATTGAATTAAGTTACTTCCATTAAGTATAATATTTCTTTTATCGCAATTTTGATATATTTTTGTATTCTTGGCATTTTTGATTATAATTGTATCATCGTCAATTTCTTCAATACTCGTTATATTGTTGAATATAAATTTGCAATTATTATTAATGGTACAACTTTTACTTAATTTTAATTCTTTTAAAATTTTGTTGGGTTCATATGTAAATGTTTTATTATTTATTTCTGCAATTAACTGATTTTCTTGGTCTATTTGTATATAATCTATATTTGGTATAGGAATAATTAACTTAACATCTATGGTTATAAATGATTTTGGGATTTTAATTGCGATTATGATGCAATTATTCTTATATTTTAAAATGCCCATACGGATTAGCTTTAATTTATAAAAATCAATGTCAAATTTATTTATTTCCTCTTCTGATAAAATTTCTGGTACGATTATATTATTTTTTGCTGATGCTATGTTTTCCTGAATATAATTTATTTTGAATTCTATATTTTTTAATTTTCCCATTTGGTCATTATGAAGTATTTTCATTTCTATTTCTTGATTTTGATTGTCCATGCTTGTAAGTATGTCCTTGATTATTGTTCTGTCTTGTTTAATTGTTTCTGCTAAGTTGTGTATTGTTTTATTAAAATGTGTATTTATAACAATTTGTTGGTTCATGTCTTGTATAATATTATGGTTGTTTTGGTCAATATTGTTAAGGTGGTCTAAAATATCTGTTCTATCTTCATCGTCCATAATTCCAAAAAGCCATTTGTATGTTGTTCCTACAATATTTAACATTCCTCTTTTTATTCTGTTGTTTGGGGTTATGGATTTTATTTTAGCTCTAATTAGATTTATTTCGGCTAATAGCTCCTTTTTTCCTGTGATGTTAAAATTTTTAATGTTTGTCTCCATTTGATTTATTATATTATTTAAAGGGTCGATATTAATAATGTGTAGTATAATTACTGTTTCATTAACTATTTCCGTGGAATAAGTTTGTATAGGTGCATATCCTGCATTTGATTGAATTGGTTCAATTTGTAATCTGCCTTGAACACACATTATAACATAAAAAATTATGAAAATCTGAGGATAAGAGAAAAAAAAATTTTTGTTTCAAAGATGTCAATCTGTCTTTTGTTGGAAATTAATTTTTTCCTGCTTTGACGGTCTTTTTATATTACATGGATGAATATTATTTAATGTTGTAATTCTAAAATAAGGTTCATCCTTATGCCTAACTCGTTTATAGTTTTTAATTGGTCCTTCCTGTCTTTCCTCCTCATAATCTTCTCTTGTTTTATTTTGTTTGCTTAAAATTTTTTCTTTGTGTTTGATAATAGTGTTTTTTAGTTTTTCCTCATCTTCTATGTTTTTTGCATAATTTGGTGTACATTTTATTGTAGAGTGATAACGGTTATTATAAGCTTTTGTTGCTAATTGCATTTTGGATGAAATTGATAAATCATCATCTATTCCTGCTATTATTTCAATGAGAGTAGAATGTAGTCTTTCTATGTCTGCATTTCCTGTATGTGAATTTGGCTTTGTATAATGGATTTCTATTTGTTCTTGGTTTAAGTATTGTTTTATCTGTTCTGATCTAAATTCATTATCCATTATTATTTTATGTGGCTTATTGAATTTGGCAAAGTGTTCAATCATAATTTCCATTTTAGTTTTCCAGTTTCTATCTGTTATATTATAAGCGACTGCGAATTTTGTGAGCTTGTCTATGATTGTAACAAACGATTTGTGTTTTATATGAAATATGTCCAAATGTATAATTTGATTTTTGACATCCGGTGTTTCTGTGAATTGAAACTTAGGTTTGATTGGTTTTCTGTCATATTTAATTTCCTTACATTTTTTACAATTTGAAATTATCAACTGAATATGGTCTCTTAGCTTTGGAAAATATATTTTGTTCTTTAACGAATTAAAAGCTTCATTTATTCCGCTATGTAATGAATCTTTGGTGTGGTAAATAGCTATTTGTTTGTGTAACTCTTCCTCGCTTGAAATTTCCTGAGCTCTCTTAGTACATTTAAAAAATTTTATATTATTACAGTGTGAAAAAATGTTCATTAAGATACATTGTATCTTATAATATTCTGAGTCTGGAACTTCTGAAAAAATTCCTACTGTTCCTTTATTTATATTATTTTGCATTTTGATTTCGATTTCAATTTCTGTTTCTGCTGGGCTTACTTCTATTATTTTTCTACCATGCTGAATATTAATATTGTCCGTTGTTGTATAAGTTACTATTATCTGAGTTTTATATTTGTTTACAATATCGTCTTTTATATAGAAATTTGTAAATCCTCCTTCCTCTGCTGAATGCTGTGTATCTGATAGTTCAAAGTTTGACTCACTAGTTCAGCTGTTTCCTGTCTACTTAAAAAATCTGCCACTTTATTGTCTTTTCCTTTCAAATATATTATGTCATAATCGAATTTTTGTAATTTTAAAATCCATCTTTGGTGTCTTGCTGTCATTTCTTTCCCTTTGTATTTTGCGTTTACATATTTTATCGGAGCATGATCTGTTATAATTTGGAATTTATTACCTATCACATAGTGTCTAAAATAGTTTACTGCATGTATAATGGATAAAAATTCTTTATCAATTGTACTGTAGTTTTTTTCGTGTTTATTTAGAGTTCTTGAAAGGAATGCAACTGGTTGCTCTTGTTGAGACAATACTGCACCTATTGCGAAGTCACTGGCATCTGTTGTAATGGTAAATGGTTTATCAAACTCTGGATATTTTAAGATTGGATGTGAGCTTATAAGTGTTTTAAGGTTTTCAAAGGCATCTATAAACTGTGGGTCATTTGTATTAATTTGTGTGCCTTTTTGTAAATATCTGATCATTGGGTAAGCTATTTTGGAATAGTCCTTAATAAATTTTCTGTAAAATCCTGTCATACCAAGAAATCCTTTCAATTGCTTTTCTGTTTTAGGTAGCTGCATTGCTTTTATTGCTTCTATTTTATGTGGATTGGGTTTAATCCCTTCCTTTGTGAGAATGTGTCCTAAATATTCAGTATATTGTTTCATGAAGGAACATTTGTCTGGTTGAATTTTTAAGTTATGCTTTCTAAGTATTTTGAAAATGTTTTCTAGAGCAATCTTATGTTCCTCAAGTGTTGTTGAAAATATCAAAATATCGTCCATGTATACAACACAACTTTTGTTTATATAATCCCTCAGTATTTCATTCATTAAACGTTGAAATGTGGCTGGGGCATTTTTTAACCCAAAAGGCATTCTAACATATTCATATAAACCCATTGGTGAAATGAATGCTGTTTTCTCTATATCTTCTTCTGCCATTAAAATTTGGTGATAGCCTTTTGCTAAATCTAATGTAGTAAAATATTGGGCTTTACCGAGTTTGTCTAATACAGCGTCCATGATAGGTATTGGGTACTTATCTGGAACGGTTACTTGGTTTAAACGCCTATAGTCTACACAAATACGATACTTTTGAATTCCAGAGCTATCTCTTTTTTTAGGTATGACACATATTGGAGAACTATATTTGCTTTTGCTTTTTCTTATAATTCCATTGTTTTCCATATAAATTATTTGTTTCTTTATTTCTTCTTCATATTTTGGGGAGACCCGATAGAGTTTTGAATTAATAGGTTGGTCTGTAGTAGTTTTTATGCTATGAACTATAGTGTTAGTATTGGTTAAGTGATCCCCTTTTTGAAAGATTTCTTATTATTTGTTCTTCCTCAGTATTGAGTTCTTTTAACTTAAGATCATCAATTTCACTTACTTCCATTACGCAAACATCTTCTGATTGTTTGGAAAGGAATGGAATTTCGACCCCATTGTTAAGTTTAATAATTTTGTTTTGAAAATCAATATTTGCAAAATTCCTTTGAATGAAGTCCATACCCAATAGAAAATCATATGATTTTTCCAGGGGCATAGCCACCCATTTTGTTCTTGCATAATTTATATATTTAAACTCCCTTGGCACTTTTGTTTTCACTAAGTAACTGTCACTTTCTATTTTTCCCATTATTGTATGTATGGTTTTTGAATATTTTTCAATTATTTTGTATTTGGAATTATGTACATTAGTTGTGTTTAAAATGCTTATGGTTGATCCTGTATCTACTAAAATAATATAAGTATCTTCCTCTATTGTTCCTTTTATAAAAATTTTTTTTTCATCCGAGGCTAGTTGGTAAAAAACTCTTGATTATCTGTGCTGTTTACTACTTCCTCATTTATATTATCTACACTCATTGCTTCTGCTGGTGGTTGCTGATTATTTTGTGGTTGCTGATAATTTTGATTTTGTCTTACGTTCTGACTCTGTTGTCTATTCGGATTTTGATACTGTCTCGTATTTTGACTCTGTTGTCTATTGGGATTTTGAGACTGTTTTACATTTTGACTCTGTTCAGTATTTCGGTTTGTATTTTTATTAGTTGTCTGTTTGTTATATGTACTATGGTCATTGTCATTTTTGGTTAATAATAGTTTTTTATTTAAATTTCCATAATTCAGACCAATATAATTTGCAAGTTCAATTCTTATATCTGTTAATGTTGTTTTATTCATTAAGGCAATGGCCATTGGACCACAAGATAATTCTTTTACTCTTTGAATTAAGAGACCACTTAATATGTCAACTAATCTGCTATTGTTTTCAAAGACCGAAAAATCAGTAATTTCCTCAACAATTGCTCTTACTTTAAAATCAAGATCTCGAACGGTAGTTACCCTTAAGTTATTAATTTTTCTGGTCAGACCCATTTGATCCGTTCTTGGGCGATAATGATGTCGAAGACGAGTTTTGCAATCAGCCCAAGATGTAGGGGGGTTAATATTAAGCATAGTTCTAGCCTGACCTTGTATTTTGGTGTTGAATATAACAGTGAAGACCTGGTCGTTATCATCATACTCCTCCATGATTTGGTTGACTGCCGAAATGAAACCATGTAACGTTCCCTCCTGTCCAGTGAACACCGGCAAGTACCTTGTTTCCTTCTCGATGCTGTTTCTCTCCCTTGTTGTTGGATTAGAATGCATCTCTTGATTGGATATTATTATTGATGTTAGCATTTGAATGCATTGTTGTATTTCGTTAATTTGTGCCATTTTAATGGTGTATGTTTTATTGTTTCGTTAACTTTTTTTTTTTTTTTTTAAGTTTCCACAATAATTCTGTTTGTTTGCACAAAGTGTTTTTACAATATTATATTGTTTCGTTATTTGTCACAAAATGTTTTTATATTATATTGTTTCGTTGGCTTAGATTTTCTCCAAAGTTTCCACAATATATATATTTTATTTTGTCACTAAATGTTTTGTTTTCCACAGTATTATATTGTTTCGTTATCTTTGATTGCGTTCAAAGTTTCCACAATATTTTAGCTGTGAACTCGAGTACCGACTGCGCCAATTAAGATTGAGTCTGTTCTGGTTGAGTGTTAAATCAAGACTGTTTTATTGAATCAAATCATATTCTGGTTTGGCTTACATCTAAGTGTTTATAATGTTTTCTTCTGCTCACTTTTCTTGTGACACTCTATGTTTAGGGAAACTGTCACTTATCTTGTGACACTCTATGTTTAGGGACTCTGTCACTTATCTTGTGACACTCTATGTTTAATGGAATGGTATTGTTTATGTTTACATTAATGTGGAGTGTAGACCTCTTGGGTCGGCTGTTATGGGAAGTGTTGCTAATGGCATAACTCGCGTGCGGCAGTCCTCGCTTTTGCCATTCGATTGAATACATCCAGCATCGAGTATATCCAAAGACGCATTGTTTAACAATAAAGTTCATCAGGGACCGAATTTTTCGCCTAAGTATACGTGCTGTGATGTCGTGTCTATCATTTGATGTTTATACGGGAAGCAGCAATTAATAATGACGAACATATGCATCTTGTGCATATTCATGCATATGACGTGGGCTACCAATGTACGTCGCCGGCAGAATAGTTAATCGACCAATATTAGCTGCATTTCCTTCAGTACTAACTGCATCACGTAAATGGATGTACTCCTCAGAACACAGTTTACACAGTTTGGCTTGGTTTAACCTAATAAATGTTAAACGTTCCGTTTCTATTTTTACATACATGTCAACGCAATACTGCTGAAACAATCGACGAAACCGCAGCAAATAGTTGTCAGCATTTTAACGAATCATCAAACGATATGCATAATAATTCATTGAGCTAACTTTCTTTGCAGTTTCTTCACCTGAAATTAAAAATTTGATAATTAACCATTTTAAAGACAAATAATACAGACATTAACCATTATTAAGATACTGATACTTTACCATTCAATGGATTTATCAATTTAATATTAAAATAATATCCATCTTCTCCTTGCCAAAACATTAGTGGGTATTGCAATGCGTCATATGATCGATGAATTTCAGATATTTGTTGTAGTTGCCCAGTATCGCGACGTGTAAGCACAATATCGCGTTTTTCCAATCGTTCTATTAATAAATATTTTTAAATATATTTGTAAAAATTTATTCTATTCTATTCTATTTTATTCGTGTTAGTTACACCACTTATAACTCGAGATCTGCTGAACCAATCTTCGTGGTTATTGATCCCTTCGGATTTGTTTCCTCCCGAATAGCAGAATACATCTTAAAAACAATAAGTATTTGTCGGAAAACCCCTTAAAACAGCCAATTTTTTCCCGTTATGAACGTTTTCTAACAGTCAATTCAAATAAAGTCAACTGTTGTTTTAATGTCATTGTAGTGCTCTGTAATATACAATGTGAAAACTAAAGGAAAAATTCGAATATTGTGTTTTGTGTAGTGACAATAGAAATTCGAATATCGTGTTTTGTGCTGTTAGTAACCCATATTATCAAACCAAACCAATTAGCAATCTAATCATTATGCCACGTTCTAGATTATCCGATGAACAAGGAGAAATTATACGAGAAGAGCGCCGCTTTAGTATTCAACGAGGAAGGGCATTAATTCGTGCTTCTCAAACACAAGAGCACAGAGGACAGCCTATGAAACGGCTAGGTTAGAAAGGAGAAATCGTCGAGCCTATCGTACAGATGAGCATAGGAATAATCTTCAAAGTGCAAGAAGAAATGGTTCAAGAATAGATTTGAGTCGAGCAGACTTTCTATATGATTGCACCATCTACTACAGCTTGCATCGATTAGTTTGTGGCATTGTGGCTCATTGAAGTTTGCTGGTAAAACAACTGATTTGTGCCGCCTTAGTGGTAAAGTAAAATTGTTATTATTGGTCCCGCCAACAGTGCCATTGTGTTTCCTACTTTATGGCGAAATACTAGAAATATGACATTTTCTAGCGAACACTTCAAAATACAATGTCTGCTTCCAAGTGACTTCATTTGGGGCTGAAATTATCGAAGAACATGTTATAATCCAACATTTAAGGTAATTTTACGTTAAAAAAAAATTGTTTGTAAGATACAAGATCTGCAGTTGTGATCAGAGCAGATAAAAAACCTGCTAGAACACATGAACGCACATTTAATGATCCAACAATGGATGAAGTGGAAATGTTTATTGTTGGTGACGTTCATATGACGCGTTTCAATACCCGCTGAAGGTGACGATGAATATAACTTTAATATCAAAATGAAAAATTTATTGAATGGTAAGATCAATGGCGTTAACGTATTAGGTGTTCTAAAATACAATTTTTACCAAATTTGTTTTAGGATAGGAAACTACCAAGAAGGTTAGGTCGATGAAATACTACGCATACCGTTTGCTGATTGGTAAAATTTTTGACAATTATTACTTCAACAATATTGCGTTGACATGTCGAAACAATACGTAGTACCTTAATTTTATTCGGTTGAATCAAGGTAAATTGCGTGTAGAAGTGTATATTCAATGTTGGTCGAATGACTATTTTACCGGCGACATACACAGGTATTTTAAACTCCTTGAATGTGCAGGGTTAATGCTTAGAAATTTAAACCAACCAAAACTGTGCAGTGGAAAGCGTTTGTTAATAAGAAAACAGATGAGGAAAATCGTATTCCAAGGATCCCGATTCGTCTTTTCTTCGCCATGACGATCAACAAATCACAGGACCAATCCTTGACTAGTTGTGGCCTAAATCTAAAAAATTCATGTTTTCACCAAAAAACAAATGTCGTTTACGAAGGTGCTAAAATGAAAATTTCGTTTTACTTTTCAAATATAAATCAAAACAAAAATTTTTTTTTCATCTGTTAATCCCAAACGAAATATTAAGAAATATTAAAAGCAGTCAGGTGACGAAACGAGGTTCGCCGGGTTTGCTAGTGTACTTATAATAACACTGAACTACTTGTCGTGCGACTCAGTTGATAGTCTCTTTGAGAAATGATTTACGGCCTTTTTAACAAGCTCTCTCTCAACTTATGATTACATAATGATTACATAATTAATGATCCTATGCTATGCTCTCTCTACTACTACTAGAATGTTCGGCCACTACGTGTTTGTCTCTTCTCTTCTATCACTTTGGACTGCTCTCTCTCAATGCCATTTCCCACATTCGGCCCTACTGATTGTACATTCGATTCCGACCAGAATCAATATGGTAAGAACAAAGTGGTTTGCCACCCATGTCTATTGAAGTAAAATATTCCTCTCTTTTGCCAGCTTTTGCGTTAACAAAAATACACTCCACACAACTATGTACCACACGAATAACCTTATCTCTCAATTCGGGAATATAGTACGATTTCTCGATCAAATCTTGCGGTCCTGGTTATGTGCAAGTTTAATAATCTAATGTTCCATTGCCACAATTAGGATCTTTATAGAGAATCTCGTTCTCTATATAGAAGTCTTTATAGCTTTCCTTTTCGACTAGTGTCTTTACTGCCTTGGTCCACTCAACTTGCAACTGAGCTCTTAATCGATGTTTAATAGTGTCCTCAACAAGCATAAAACATGCAAAACGACTCAACGCATCGAGGTGCCACATTTGAGTACTTGATAGATGTACAATAACATAAATAATATCTTGAAGATACATAGCCCAACGAGCAACTCTCAAAGGAACATCTTTCTTTTTCATGGACATAGCGAATGCGTTTCAATCAGTAACTATTGTGAATCGAGATCCTAGGACATAAAAACGACATTTGGTTAATGCTCCAATTATAGCAAACACTTCGAGTTCGTAAGAATGATACCTTTCTTCGCACAATTTTGTTTTGCGACTCATATATTGAACGGGATGAAATGCATTATCCTGTCGATGTTTTTGTAACAAAGCTGCCCCAAATCCGTATTTTGAAGCGTCCGCATGTATTTCAGTTTGCAACAATTTAATGGGGGGTTAAACAATTTAATGACGGGTTCTTTAGTCAACCCAGCTCTAAGTTCTTCGAAAGTGAGTTTGTGTATATCTTTGAATTCAAACTTCGAACCCTTACGCATTAAATCGAACAACGGTTTCGCGATTACTGCATAACTTTCAATAAACTTTTTAAAACAGGAAGTTAGACCTAAAAATCTTTGTATCTTTTTTTTGCTACTTGGGATGGGAAAATTTGAAACAGCTCTAATCTTTACTTTGCTCGGCGTTATGGTACCATTTTCTACATCATACCATAAAAATATGACTTTTTGTTGCAGCATCTGGCATTTACTCCAATTAATTCGTAAACCGTTTTTGGCTGACACGTCTTACACGCGTTTTAGCTTGGCTATGCCATCATCGGCACCAGCACTTGGAATGATGATGTCATCCATGTAGACTATGGCATGTCAGCTGCACGCTTCTTAGCTATCCGTGGTGTTCACCATATTGCCGATTCGTATTCATCGGAATGTTTGACTTGCTGGGATTCAAAAGTCCGGTCATTGTTCGGTGCAAAATTCTTATGCAAGACTTGACACTAGATTGGGATGAGCCTGTCGATGGTCAAATTAAGTAAAGATAGAAAGAACTTTTACAGGATCTTAAGGACTTATTAAATCTACAAATACCACGATATGTGAACACATCAAAGACGTATGCTGTCTTTATGTTCGATCAGAACTCACGAGTGGAGTCAAAGTCACTTTACTCGTTGCGAAAGATAGCGCCTACCAAGACCCAGTCATTGCCTAAGTTAGAACTGTACGGAGCATTGTTGCTCAGTCGGACTATAGGTATACTTTTGGACCTATTCAAAAATTGTTTTGCAATGGATGAAACTTCATGCAACAACACTAAATTGTTTTGTAGCAAATAGAGTATCAGAGTTACAACAACACCCGGAAGAATTAATATCGAAGCACGTCCCTTCTACTAAGAATCCACCAGGCATTGTTTCTCGTGGTTGTCGGACATCAGAGCTGCAAACAAGCATGTGGATAACAGGGCCAACATTCTTAAATTGTGTAAGGCCGAATGGCAAATTCTTAGGAAACCACTTCCGCCGCCTATCGAGGTAAGAACCAAGTCAGTTCTTCTTTGTAGCAGAGCAGACAACGCTAATTCACAAGCTATTCTAAATATGATCATAAATAATTCTTCATAGTATATTCGAATCGTTCGAATTCTTTCGTACCTCGATTGCAGCGCGAACAAAGTGAACTCTAAGTTCATCATCAATAGCCGATATTCGCATTACTGAGACAGAAATGTATCAATCGTTTTGGAAAATTGTTGCACTAATACAACAAGAATGTTATGCTGATGAAATATCTTTACCAAACAACAAACAAACCTTAACACCCCGTCTGCACACGATGACACTTGGACAAACTGCAGTATGTGTGATGAGAGTCAGAGGACGTCTCGACAACGGAGACCTTCCATTCAACGCCAAGCACCAGGCCCTGCTACCTCAAAATCATCGTTTTACCAAGCTATACATCGAATTCTTGCACAACAAAAATCTTCAAGCTGGCCCAAAGTTTACGACCGATGATTAGAAAAGTTGGGCAAAGCTGCATCCCCTGCTTTCACTTTAAACCTGTCCTCATGACTCAACTGATGGGCAATTACCTGCTGATCGACTACGAGCTGAAAGACCATTCCTAGTAACAGGAGTAGATTTTTGCGGCCAATTTTTTACGTCTTAAAGGATTCGCAGAAAGCCGCATTGCTACAAGGCTAGATGAGTTTAAGTCTAAATTGTTTACCTCAGACGTCATAGATCACATAAAACATATAGTTCAATTAAAGGATTTAACTTTTGCTTTATTCCCCCTAGAGCTCCACACTTTGGCGGCCTCTGGGAAGCGTCAGTAAAATCAGCGAAGACACAGGCTCTGAAGAATATTTCAAAAGCATCTCTTACTTTCGAGGAACTACACACTGTGTTCTCGCATGTGGAAGCTGTCTTAATTCAAGGCCAGTAGCACCCACTTCAGATGACCCCAACGATTTCAATGCTCTCACCCCTAGGCATTTGTTGATTGGAACCGATTTAACGTCAGTACCAGAATTATTACTCTACCATTCCACTCACCCTCCCGGAACGGAAATTCGGTATCTGGATAGATGGCAGCGAGTTTCCTATTTGAAACAACAATTCTGGATACTGTGGGCACGGGATTATGTTCATAACTTACAACAACGCATCAAATGGATTTACGGAAAACCAAATATGGCCTGTAAATACCTATGACAAAATTCGAGTAGTCGAACTTAGGACTGCAAAAGGAAGCTTGAAAATTCACAAGATCGCTCCGCTTTAGAAATATTTATTTGAAAGTTGTTTCTTTCAACATGGGGAGCATGTTGGAGAATAACTCCTGAATTTAAACTCATTAATTTCATTATTCTGAAGTATTAACCATTGGGTTAATTAGCTAAACTATCGATATATCGCAAGCTCAAAGATATATCGCAAGCTTTGCCTTCACATTTTACTTTGAATTACTCTCTCTTGTAGCACATAGCTTTAAGAATTTACTGCACCAAGAGAAGTTGAATGCGACGGACGCAAGTAAATGTAAGACCAATATAACGTAGCCTAATATGGGTGTGACAAACTTCTATATTATTTGCGTTAAAGTTACATTTTTTGTTATGTTTTTTCTAATGGTTAAATTATGCTTAAGATTTTTGTTTTGATAAATGAAATGGTAGTAAATATTAAGTTTAATAATTAAAAAAACAAATAGAAAAAGAAAAAATTCGATATCTTGTTTATACTGAGCGCCATTAATGTACAAACTTGAAATACAGAAATTTTCTTTGGTGTACGCAGAGATATGAGAGCAAGGGTATGTACATACATAGGTACATACAAATGTAATAATTTTTTCCGCGGTAAGCACACTCATACGTATGTACATACATATGTCCACATACAATAATAGCTTTCCGCAATTTAATAATTCGAAATCTACATAATTAAAACAGGAAATGGTGATCTACGTTAAACAATTTAGAATTAATTAAATTCACAAAGCATAAAAAAACGGCAGAACAGCTGACTCCCGATCAGTGCTGACACTCAAGTCTTATCAGTGCTGACACTTGAGCAAAGCCGTGACTCGGTCACGACATCCATTTTTTCCTACGTGATTTTCGTATTGTGCAAAAATATTTCAGTCGACTGATTGATTTTAATTCGCAATATATTTTCTAAAGAAAAATAAGTACAATTTTATTTATATGGAATTAATTTTTGGCTTGTCTTGGTGCATTTTGATCTTTTCCTCACAGATCCATGAAATTGATTTTGTCCGTTTAATGAAAATTAATTCCGAGTTTTTTTCTTCATTGAAAAGTTATCGGCACTCCCAATCCCACTGATCTCAATTTTTCCATATTTTTAAATACTCTAATAAATTTCAACATTTTTCCACATTGTATAAATTTTAATATCCAAGTGATTATATATCCTTATAATTATTCACACGACTGCGAGGAAAATTATAAATCCTTCTAATTTCATTTGTGCTATCTTTGCCGATTCATTGTGTTCATTAAAAAGAGGAGACATTTCTCCTTCTCACTCCTCCTCTATTCTTAAATTATACAGTCCACTTACAGCTTCGTTTCGATCTCCTCGCTTGAGACCTCTAATTCCACGAAGTTATTTGTTTCCATTCGATTCGTAATAGCTCAGAGAACAATCTACGATGTCTCTTTCCGACTTTGTTGCCGTGTGCGAGGCATTAACTGCGTTCGAGGTTCGCGAGGCCCAGGGCTGATGACCTCTGGATAGAAGTCCGAATGAAAGGCGAATGTCTTTTGGGTCTTTGCTCTTTGGGTTGGATGTACGCGACTGAGCTGTCGATGTGCAAGAGCGTGTGGTGTTGCTTGCCATATCGATGGCATCCTGCTGTGATCCTGCAGGAACCATTGGAATGCTTATGAGCCAAACAGTTCGGGTAGTATCCGTTGCTCAAGACAACCCGTGGCCTGTCATCAGCTCGTAGTCTTCGAAACTGTCGGCACTGACGGAGCGCGTGTGCCCCTTGACAAACGCGGCACCTGAAGCAATTGGAACTGCGTTCTAAATCGGATTGTGCTGCTGTTCTTAGAGACATCTTCGGACTGCTGGAGGAGGTGGACCGAGACCTTCTGGATTTTCCAGTAACGGATCCACAGAGAACCCATCCGAACATCGAACATTATCCCACGCGGACTGGAACCCTTCATTGGTCAAGGGTGACCTAGAAAAAATGGCTCTGGCTTCACCGCGAGTTTTGCAACTTAAGTGGTAAAGTTTCTCCACTTGTGTTAGGCTTGGATTATGGATAAAAATCGCGGTAAACAAATCATGGAATGTAGAACTGAACTGTGTAGCTTTGATGGGTGGAATCGACTGAGAGCCTGACGGGTGGGGGAGCCATTTTCGCGGACAACTGCTCGATTCGCTCTCCAAACAAAGTCCCGCCTCGCACATATACCATATAACAATATTCATGTTTAGCTTTAATTGTAGCTATGTGCTTCGGACTATCTTCGTTCTTTTGAGCCGTCAAGGCTTTATAGCATCGTGAAAACTCTGCCTCAACTTTTGCCCAAAGTGACTTAAGCTGGTCTAAGTGTATTTTAATGGAGACGAGTGGAACATCGTCATTAACGACGCACTTCACATGCCCATGCATACAATGCAACCTCTTGAACGTTTGTCTGCGTTTTCGAATACGCAGATTCGTATTTTCTGCGGACATCGTCAAAATGTTCAGACAGATTTAAGTGGCCCCTGAACATCAGGATTTTCAACGCATCCTTTGGAGAGAAGACGTATTGAACCATTTCAAATTGACCACACTCACCTATGGCACGTCATATGCATCGTTTCTGGCAGTTGGAGCGCCAAGGGCGGCAATGATACTTTTGGATGATTTCTAAGTCGACGACGTACTGACAGGAGCCATGAACGAACAGGAACTGATCGGCATTAAGGAAGAGCTGGTAGTCCTTATGTCACGGGCACAATTGGAGCTAATCAAATGTTTTAGTCAAGTTTTAGTATTTAGTCAAGTGAACAGCCCACACCACAAACAGGGGTGAGGAGAGGTGGTTCAAATCATAGATACCAAATGCTAGTGAACTTAAGTTGCTGCCAGGTGGTTTACTCTTTACCACGATGACGCCACCAAACATATGCCATAAAATGATTATGATAAATCGCCGCATATGAGTCTCATCTGGGGAACATTCCAATATATAATATATACATATGTCTTTACGAATTACCAACCATTCAAGAGAAATCTGTACAACGAGATTTGCTATAAACAAAAAAAGAAGCTTTTCACACACCACGAGTGTTGTGAATTTGTCAATGCATATGGACAAATGCCTTTATATACATATGTATGTACATGCGTTTGTACACAGGTAAGTACATATATATGTATATATGCACGCGAGTTATGCCATTAGCAACACTTCCCATAACAGCCGACCCAAGAGGTCTACACTCCACATTAATGTAAACATAAACAATACCATTCCATTAAACATAGAGTGTCACAAGATAAGTGACAGAGTCCCTAAACATAGAGTGTCACAAGATAAGTGACAGTTTCCCTAAACATAGAGTGTCACAAGAAAAGTGACCAGAAGAAAACATTATAAACACTTAGATGTAAGCCAAACCAGAATATGATTTGATTCAATAAAACAGTCTTGATTTAACACTCAACCAGAACAGACTCAATCTTAATTGGCGCAGTCGGTACTCGAGTTCACAGCTAAAATATTGTGGAAACTTTGAACGCAATCAAAGATAACGAAACAATATAATACTGTGGAAAACAAAACATTTAGTGACAAAATAAAATATATATATTGTGGAAACTTTGGAGAAAATCTAAGCCAACGAAACAATATAATATTATAAAAACATTTTGTGACAAATAACGAAACAATATAATATTGTAAAAACACTTTGTGCAAACAAACAGAATTATTGTGGAAACTTAAAAAAAAAAAAAAAGTTAACGAAACAATAAAACATACACCATTAAAATGGCAAAATTAACGAAATACAACAATGCATTCAAATGCTAACATCAATAATAATATCCAATCAAGAGATGCATTCTAATCCAACAACAAGGGAGAGAAACAGCATCGAGAAGGAAACAAGGTACTTGCCGGTGTTCACTGGACAGGAGGGAACGTTACATGGTTTCATTTCGGCAGTCAACCAAACATGGAGGAGTATGATGATAACGACCAGGTCTTCACTGTTATATTCAACACCAAAATTCAAGGTCAGGCTAGAACTATGCTTAATATTAACCCCCCTACATCTTGGGCTGATTGCAAAACTCGTCTTCGACATCATTATCGCCCAAGAACGGATCAAATGGGTCTAACCAGAAAAATTAATAACTTAAGGGTAACTACCGTTCGAGATCTTGATTTTAAAGTAAGAGCAATTGTTGAGGAAATTACTGATTTTTCGGTCTTTGAAAACAATAGCAGATTAGTTGACATATTAAGTGGTCTCTTAATTCAAAGAGTAAAAGAATTATCTTGTGGTCCAATGGCCATTGCCTTAATGAATAAAACAACATTAACAGATATAAGAATTGAACTTGCAAATTATATTGGTCTGAATTATGGAAATTTAAATAAAAAACTATTATTAACCAAAAATGACAATGACCATAGTACATATAACAAACAGACAACTAATAAAAATACAAACCGAAATACTGAACAGAGTCAAAATGTAAAACAGTCTCAAAATCCCAATAGACAACAGAGTCAAAATACGAGACAGTATCAAAATCCGAATAGACAACAGAGTCAGAACGTAAGACAAAATCAAAATTATCAGCAACCACAAAATAATCAGCAACCACCAGCAGAAGCAATGAGTGTAGATAATATAAATGAGGAAGTAGTAAACAGCACAGATAATCAAGAGTTTTTTACCAACTAGCCTCGGATGAAAAAAAAATTTTATAAAAGGAACAATAGAGGAAGATACTTATATTATTTTAGTAGATACAGGATCAACCATAAGCATTTTAAACACAACTAATGTACATAATTCCAAATACAAAATAATTGAAAAATATTCAAAAACCATACATACAATAAAGGGAAAAATAGAAAGTGACAGTTACTTAGTGAAAACAAAAGTGCCAAGGGAGTTTAAATATATAAATTATGCAAGAACAAAATGGGTGGCTATGCCCCTGGAAAAATCATATGATTTTCTATTGGGTATGGACTTCATTCAAAGGAATTTTGCAAATATTGATTTTCAAAACAAAATTATTAAACTTAACAATGGGGTCGAAATTCCATTCCTTTCCAAACAATCAGAAGATGTTTGCGTAATGGAAGTAAGTGAAATTGATGATCTTAAGTTAAAAGAACTCAATACTGAGGAAGAACAAATAATAAGAAATCTTTCAAAAAAGTACGAAAAGTTATGTTTCAAAGAAGGGGATCACTTAACCAATACTAACACTATAGTTCATAGCATAAAAACTACTACAGACCAACCTATTAATTCAAAACTCTATCGGGTCTCCCCAAAATATGAAGAAGAAATAAAGAAACAAATAATTTATATGGAAAACAATGGAATTATAAGAAAAAGCAAAAGCAAATATAGTTCTCCAATATATCATACCTAAAAAAAGAGATAGCTCTGGAATTCAAAAGTATCGTATTTGTGTAGACTATAGGCGTTTAAACCAAGTAACCGTTCCAGATAAGTACCCAATACCTATCATGGACGCTGTATTAGACAAACTCGGTAAAGCCCAATATTTTACTACATTAGATTTAGCAAAAGGCTATCACCAAATTTTAATGGCAGAAGAAGATATAGAGAAAACAGCATTCATTTCACCAATGGGTTTATATGAATATGTTAGAATGCCTTTTGGGTTAAAAAATGCCCCAGCCACATTTCAACGTTTAATGAATGAAATACTGAGGGATTATATAAACAAAAGTTGTGTTGTATACATGGACGATATTTTGATATTTTCAACAACACTTGAGGAACATAAGATTGCTCTAGAAAACATTTTCAAAATACTTAGAAAGCATAACTTAAAAATTCAACCAGACAAATGTTCCTTCATGAAACAATATACTGAATATTTAGGACACATTCTCACAAAGGAAGGGATTAAACCCAATCCACATAAAATAGAAGCAATAAAAGCAATGCAGCTACCTAAAACAGAAAAGCAATTGAAAGGATTTCTTGGTATGACAGGATTTTACAGAAAATTTATTAAGGACTATTCCAAAATAGCTTACCCAATGATCAGATATTTACAAAAAGGCACACAAATTAATACAAATGACCCACAGTTTATAGATGCCTTTGAAAACCTTAAAACACTTATAAGCTCACATCCAATCTTAAAATATCCAGAGTTTGATAAACCATTTACCATTACAACAGATGCCAGTGACTTCGCAATAGGTGCAGTATTGTCTCAACAAGAGCAACCAGTTGCATTCCTTTCAAGAACTCTAAATAAACACGAAAAAAACTACAGTACAATTGATAAAGAATTTTTATCCATTATACATGCAGTAAACTATTTTAGACACTATGTGATAGGTAATAAATTCCAAATTATAACAGATCATGCTCCGATAAAATATCTAAACGCAAAATACAAAGGGAAAGAAATGACAGCAAGACACCAAAGATGGATTTTAAAATTACAAGAATTCGATTATGACATAATATATTTGAAAGGAAAAGACAATAAAGTGGCAGATTTTTTAAGTAGACAGGAAACAGCTGAACTAGTGAGTCAAACTTTGAACTATCAGATACACAGCATTCAGCAGAGGAAGGAGGATTTACAAATTTCTATATAAAAGACGATATTGTAAACAAATATAAAACTCAGATAATAGTAACTTATACAACAACGGACAATATTAATATTCAGCATGGTAGAAAAATAATAGAAGTAAGCCCAGCAGAAACAGAAATTGAAATCGAAATCAAAATGCAAAATAATATAAATAAAGGAACAGTAGGAATTTTTTCAGAAGTTCCAGACTCAGAATATTATAAGATACAATGTATCTTAATGAACATTTTTTCACACTGTAATAATATAAAATTTTTTAAATGTACTAAGAGAGCTCAGGAAATTTCAAGCGAGGAAGAGTTACACAAACAAATAGCTATTTACCACACCAAAGATTCATTACATAGCGGAATAAATGAAGCTTTTAATTCGTTAAAGAACAAAATATATTTTCCAAAGCTAAGGACCATATTCAGTTGATAATTTCAAATTGTAAAAAATGTAAGGAAATTAAATATGACAGAAAACCAATCAAACCTAAGTTTCAATTCACAGAAACACCGGATTCAAAAATCAAATTAACATTTGGACATATTTCATATAAAACACAAATCGTTTGTTACAATCATAGACAAGCTCACAAAATTCGCAGTCGCTTATAATATAACAGATAGAAACTGGAAAACTAAAATGGAAATTATGATTGAACACATTGCCAAATTCAATAAGCTACATAAAATAATAATGGATAATGAATTTAGATCAGAACAGATAAAACAATACTTAAACCAAGAACAAATAGAAATCCATTATACAAAGCCAAATTCACATACAGAAAATGCAGACATAGAAAGACTACATTCTACTCTCATTGAAATAATAGCAGGAATAGATGATGATTTATCAATTTCATCCAAAATGCAATTAGCAACAAAAGCTTATAATAACCGTTATCACTCTACAATAAAATGTACACCAAATTATGCAAAAAACATAGAAGATGAGGAAAAACTAAAAAACACTATTATCAAACACAAAGAAAAAATTTTAAGCAAACAAAATAATACAAGAGAAGATTATGAGGAGGAAAGACAGGAAGGACCAATTAAAAACTATAAACGAGTTAGGCATAAGGATGAACCTTATTTTAGAATTACAACATTAATAATATTCATCCATGTAATATAAAAAGACCGTCAAAGCAGGAAAAAATTAATTTCCAACCAAATACAGATGGACATCCTTGAAACAAAAATTTTTTTCTCTTATCCTCAGATTTTCATAATTTTTTACGTTATAATGTGTGTTCAAGGCAGATTACAAATTGAACCAATTCAATCAAATGCAGGATATGCACCTATACAAACTTATTCCACGGAAATAGTTAATGAAACAGTAATTATACTACACATTATTAATATCGACGCTTTAAATAATATAATAAATACAAATTGAGACAAACATTAAAAATTTTAACATCACAGGAAAAAAGGAGCTATTAGCCGAAATAAATCTAATTAGAGCTAAAATAAAATCCATAACCCCAAACAACAGAATAAAAAGAGGAATGTTAAATATTGTAGGAACAACATACAAATGGCTTTTTGGAATTATGGACGATGAAGATAGAACAGATATTTTAGACCACCTTAACAATATTGACCAAAACAACCATAATATTATACAAGACATGAACCAACAAATTGTTATAAATACACATTTTAATAAAACAATACACAACTTAGCAGAAACAATTAAACAAGACAGAACAATAATCAAGGACATACTTACAAGCATGGACAATCAAAATCAAGAAATATAAATGAAAATACTTCATAATGACCAAATGGGAAAATTAAAAAATATAGAATTCAAAATAAATTATATTCAGGAAAACATAGCATCAGCAAAAAATAATATAATCGTACCAGAAATTTTATCAGAGAGGAAATAAATAAATTTGACATTGATTTTTATAAATTAAAGCTAATCCGTATGGGCATTTTAAAATATAAGAATAATTGCATCATAATCGCAATTAAAATCCCAAAATCATTTATAACCATAGATGTTAAGTTAATTATTCCTATACCCAATATAGATTATATACAAATAGACCAAGAAAATCAGTTAATTGCAGAAATAAATAATAAAACATTTACATATGAACCCAACAAAATTTTAAAAGAATTAAAATTAAGTAAAAGTTGTACCATTAATAATAATTGCAAATTTATATTCAACAATATAACGAGTATTGAAGAAATTGACGATGATACAATTATAATCAAAAATGCCAAGAATACAAAAATATATCAAAATTGCGATAAAAGAAATATTATACTTAATGGAAGTAACTTAATTCAATTCGGTAACTGTAAAATTCAAATTCTAAATGAAATATTTTTTAACGAAAAAACAGAATTTCACGAAAAATTTTTTTATCCAACAGAACTATTGAATCAAACCTATAAAAACACAATAAACTTTGATCATGTAACAATAGATAATTTTGACAATTTAAAAGAAATCACAGAACTTAAATACGAAAAGAAAATGACAAATGGCATATTTTTAACACTTTTTATTATTATTATTATATGTTTATCCATTTATATACATATATACTGTAAAAAGAAAAATATAAACATTAATGTAAACAGAATTCAGGAGAATTCATACTCTCAGAGGGAGGAGTTATGCCATTAGCAACACTTCCCATAACAGCCGACCCAAGAGGTCTACACTCCACATTAATGTAAACATAAACAATACCATTCCATTAAACATAGAGTGTCACAAGATAAGTGACAGAGTCCCTAAACATAGAGTGTCACAAGATAAGTGACAGTTTCCCTAAACATAGAGTGTCACAAGAAAAGTGACCAGAAGAAAACATTATAAACACTTAGATGTAAGCCAAACCAGAATATGATTTGATTCAATAAAACAGTCTTGATTTAACACTCAACCAGAACAGACTCAATCTTAATTCGCGCGTTGTTTAAAAATCGTAAGTAATTTGTTATTGCCCTTGTTGGGTTCCTGACTCTTTTTATACCCTTGCAAAAAGTGTATATTAATTTTGGTCAGAAGTGTGCAACGCATAGAAGAAAGCATTTCCGACCATATAAAGTATATATATTCTTGATCAGCACGACGAGACGAGTTGAAATAGCCATGTCCGTCCGTCCGTCCGTCCGTCTGTCCGTCTGTCCGTCCGTCTGGATCAACGCAAACTCCTCCTAGACCGTTGGAGCTACAGAGCTGAAATTTTGCATGTAGGCTTGTATATACTGTAGGCGTTGTATATCTCGGATTCAGCCGGATCGGATCACTACATCATATAGCTCCCATACAAATGGCAAAGTCACGAACAGTGACTTTTTTTAACAACTTCGTTATTTTCTGAGCTATTGTCATGAAATTTAATATTGGTGAGTTAATTACACATATAAACGACTATGTCAAATTTGATCAAGATCGGGTGACTATATCATATAGCTCCCTAAGATTGTAGGCCGTTCTTTCGCAAACATTAGCCTTTTTAGCTTGAACGTTTTTTCACTTTGATGGCTATAGGTAAGAAAAGAGTTACCATAAAAGTTGCAAGGGTATACTTTGTGTATGTACATATGTATGTGCATACATCAACAGATGAAGATGTATGTATGTATGTATGTGTACCGGTTTGCGGAATATGCGCGTGAGGAAATTAATTGAACCATTGAAATGGTTTTAACACACAAGAAATCGCAGTGAACACTTAAAATTTTTTTTGTATTATAACACTTAATCATTTTTTTCTCTTGTCTTTTGATCTTTTACGCGGACTTGGCAAACAGCTGTGGAAAATACATGTACATGTGGGTGTGACAAGTTTTACATATGTATGGTTGCATCTACATATGTAAGTGGATGGAAAAAATAAAAGTGGAATTGGACACGTGAGTTGGCATGGAATGGAAAAACACTAATCATCGGGAAATACCATATAACCTTTTGGACAGGTCAGGTATGTACATACAAGTATATAAAAGTGTGCAGGTCGCTATGGAAGAGTGGGAAACAATTTTGGCGGGTGCCAATTTCTTCTTGGTCTGGTGAGCGAGTAATGAATTAAGAACGCGCGAGAACTGCGTTTAAAATAATTATGCTTTATTCAATATTCACAAGGTACCCCGACACACACGAATTGTTTCGGGTTGAAGTATTACAATCGGTTTGGAAAAATATCTCAAGGAAACAAAGAACGGGAGTTCGTATGCAAATCTCGTACTAGATTGAAGATGGCGATTCCCATCAGAATCCAAGTCACGCTCCCTGGTGTGACCATATCCGCGAGGATCAAAAAGCCCTCCTCACTCCTCACTGCTCTATGCCGCTCACTACTGTCACGCCCGGTGGCGTGAACAAAGATGCTTTGAAACATTTTCAGTCCAGTTTTAAATGAGGATTATTGAAAAGTCTTCTTCCAATTATAGCCAATTCCGGGATATGTTAATATAGAAAATTTTTTCTTCACATCTATGCAATTTTGATTGGCAATGGAAACGTCTGTTTTAATATCAATTTACGATATTAATCTTGAAAATCCGAAAAATAGTAGACTTGACGCGGAGCGTGCATCTGCAGAGGACAAACAAATTTTATTTTCTTTCACTTTTAAACTCATTATCGGTTTAATAATAATTTCAGCATCCGAATTTTATTTTCATTTCGCGAATTCTTGCAGTCGCTTTTATTTTTTTGTTTAAATATACATAAATCAAAACGTACAAAAATACTCTTTTCATTATAACTAGTGCTACATTTCAATACAAGGGTCTTTCGCAACTCTAATTCTTTGGGCTCGAAATCTGTCTTTCTTTCAGATTTCGGCCAATGTAATGCATCAAGTGTTAAGAACCTGTTGATACGCGATTGGCAATGAAGCATTTAGAGTTGATGGGTGCATTTTAATCCAATGAAGAACGACAGTTGAATGTTTGAATTTGTGTTTGATTTTAGTCCATGTTTGGCAGAGTAAAACGGAAGCACAAAGCTCTGAACGAGGTATGCTTTGCGATTGAGTGGGTGCAACTCATACGACATCGAGTCGAAATGATCAATGAAGTTACATATTTTCCGTTGTTGAAGACCCTTGCGTATATGCAACATCCATACGCTCGATTTGAGGCATCCGAAAATCCATGGATTTCACACTTATTTTTTGGTGATTCGATTTACGCGAACCATGTCAAGATTAGATAAATCAGCTTTAAGTTGTTGCCATCTAGTCCGTAAGATCTCTGGCAACGAGTCCAAGCGCTCGATCCACAAGTCTTAAATCAGGATTTTGTAGCGTACTACGACTGGAGCTAATAATCCTAGCAGATCATAGAGCATGGCCATGATCGATACTATTCTTCGCTTTGTTGGTATTGCAGTTAATGGAAGATCAAATCGAAATAATATAAGACCTTCAAGAGCCAAGAGCCTTAGTGACATCACTATTGTCAATATTGAGATTATGTTCATAATCTGTTGGTGCACCACTTCGTCAATTCTAAGCCTGCCTTGGAGAGCAATTTGGTAACTTCATTCGTCTTAGCATTGAGTTCTTCGATTGAATCAGTTCCATAAAGTAGATCGTCGACGTACATATCCTCAGCTAATACAGCAGCTCCAATTGGAAATAACTCCTTATACGTCTCTGATAAAAAGTTTAAGGACCTGATTGCGAGAAATGGAGCGCACGAAATCCCATAGGTAACAGTATTCAGTTGAAATAATTGAATAGGTTCTTGCGGTGACTTTCTCCACAAGATTTGTTGGAAACTTCTATGCTCAGGTGCGACGAGAAATTGTCTGTACATTTTCGTTATGTCAGCTGTAACAGCATGGCGATACAAACGAAACGAGAGTAATGTTAGGATTAGATCTTGTTGAATAGTAGGACCAACCATGAGAATATCATTTAATGATTTATTTGATGATGATTTAGACGAAGCGTCAAATACTACGCGAAGTTTAATTGATGAGCTCTGCGGTATAAGGACACAATGGTGAGGAAAAATGTAATGATTTCCCGATTGCAAATTATCTAACGAAGCTTCATCTAAAAAATCGATGTACATTTCCTTTAATTGGTGTTGAGATGCAAGTCGTCTTTCGAGTTGAAGAAAACGTCTTTTTGCACAAGACAACGAGTCTCCAAGTTGTTCAGGAGATTCCTTGAAAGGCAACCGAACCTGTATGCGCCCTGAATCCAGAAATTGTGTGTGCACCTGAAAGTGAGTTTCACATGCTTGTTCTTCTGAGGTTAACGAAATATCTTTATTTTGATATCCAATTCATCCATTTTCCAAAACCTTTCTAATAATATGTTAAGGTCCTGCTGTTGCGTTAAATTACAAGTGTAGTGTTGAGTTGATTGAGGTTCAGCAATCTTACCCCCGACGATCCATCCTAATGCAGTTTCCACTAGATGAGGAAGACCAATTCCTAAACTAATTTTACCAGTCTTAAGTAGATCAAAAAACTCCTTTACGCTAAGCAATAAATCTACCTTTATGGGAATGGCCCAATTTGACACATCTAGTCTCTTTTCAGGCTGAGGTAGAGATATAGATTTAGTCACGATAAACTCCATATTCCATTCATCTGGAGATATTCTTGAACGAATTTTGGTAGATACGGAATGTTTCATATGTGTACGTATTTCACCGACTCCAGCAATCTTATAATGATCGTAACGAAACGGAAGCTGAAGCCTTTTGGCTAATTCTTCAGTTATAAAGGTAAGCTCAGAGCACGAATCAAGTAATGCTCTTGCGAGCTGAAACCCACCAAGTTTGTCTTGAATAAGAACTATTGCTGTTGGAAGTAATCCCCGCCGAGCGTGGCGAGTCAACATTGATGTTGCAAATGTTTTACTTTCGTCATGTGTATTATGAATGATTTGTTGCGATTGATCATGAATAGAAGGTCCATCTAGTTGATAATTTCCCTGGACGTTTGAATCCTTATGCATGTTTGTGTGAGGCAATATATTGAGGCAATTTATTTTATTTTAACAATCTTAAATCGCTCAATAAAAGGTAGCGAATTAAAAACTGGGCAGAATGCTAACCTATGCTCAGTTGACTGACATTGAATGCATCTACTTTGGGCAGCAACAAATACTTTTGAAGTACTATGAATTTTGTGTCTGACGGGTCTTTCCTCTTGTCGGTTTCGCAGATACCCTTCCAAATACTGACAGTGTCGACTGAGAATTTGATAACAGTCGGCCCAGTCTGGCAATTTATCATATTTTTGAACCCGATCGTATACTTGTTTCGATTCAAGATCAATTTTTGACATAATAATGTGAATAAGTACTGTGTTTAATACATCAGCTTCAGACCCAAGAGACAACAATGATCCGCGTAGAGATGAAACAGTATCCAAAATTGTACGTAGGGTAACAGCGTCTGCTTTTTTCATGCTAGCAATGTTAAATAAACTTGAAATATGTTCTACGAAAATAAGAACTTTCTTGTCATATCGCTCGTTGAGGCGATCTAGGGCTTTGGGATAATTTTCGTCTGATACTTGAAATGGCGAGACTACGCTTAGAGCTTGGCCAGATAGACAACTTATTAGATAGTTAAATTTGTCAACATTGGACAATGAGTTGCCTTCATGTACCATATTTGTAAATGAAGTAATAAAATTTTTGAATTCCCCATATTTGCCGTCGAATTTAGGTAATTTGAGGGATGGAAGCCGATTATGATGTCCCCATAATAAGTCGATGAATTAAAGACGATTAAAGGCGCCAATGCGCCGTAATATGATTGCCTTTGTTTCGATAAAAAGATTTTCTATCTCTGCCCGATTCGCGACTGCTAGATCTAGCTTCTCAATATTGGTTAGAACTTGTAATGCCTGTTTAAAATACGACTCAACAATTTGAGACTGACAATCTAATATAATAGGGTCATTTTCAAGATCGATTCCGTTGTTGTCTGAGAGGTAGAAGCTGCGTTTCATTTGGTGGAGACATTTTGGGCCCTTAACGAAAGAAATGTAGCAAGTTAGAAATGAATTAAACGTAAGCTAAACGAGTTCTAGTTTTAATAAAAACACTCAAATGCATTAAGTATCGCTCAAGAGCTTAATATGTGAGCTTAAATATGTAGATCGTTTCTTTATGACAGTTTGAGTACTTATTCCGCTGTGCTTAATACTTAGCACGTGTTAAAGCTTACGAGTGTTTTACATGTGAGTGTAAAGCATGTGAAAGCTTCACGATCGCTAATGAGTGGCAATTGAGTCGAAATTTGAGTGGAAATTGATAACGTAAATTTTCACACTCAAGTTGATAATAAGGCTCCACGTAAATGTCCACGACGAATGTGATGATGATTTTTTAATATATATGTGTTGAATCTACTCTTAAATTAGAGCCTTACAACAAGTTCGAGATATTATTCTTAGACAAGTACTTAAGATAAATCCTGGGGATATTGCAGGCTGCCCTAATCACTTGTTATTGGGTTGGTCTGTCATTTCTTTTAAGACGAGTTCTATTATTAGTTCGCGTAAGGGAATTGGCAAGAACATTTGGGTGTGCATCCAGTTTCGCAGAATACTTTAGTTGTTGAGTACCTATTTCAGATTTTACGGTAGGATGATTATTTAATGATGAACAAGTCTAATGATGAATGTGATGATGATTTTTTTTAACGTTTAATATATATTTGTTGAATCTACTCTTAAATTAGAGACTAACAACAAGTTTGAGATATTATTCTTAGACAAGTACTTAAGATAAATCCTGGGGATATTGCAGGCGGCCCTTATCATTTGTTATTGGGTTGGTCTGTCATTTCTTTTAAGACGAGTTCTATTATTAGTTCGCGTAAGGGAATTGGCAAGAACATTTGGGTGTGCATCCAGTTTCGCAGAATACTTTAGTTGTTGGGTACCTATTTCAGATTTTACGCTAGGTATATTTAGATCATTTTGAATGTTGTCGTTTGCTGGTACTTGCATTTCCCATAGTACTGCTCCGTAAATCCAAATGGGTTTCAGTACGGAGTTGTATAGGAGGACTTTATACTCCAGACGTAGAGGGGACCAAGCATTGATGATCCAATGTAGGCTACTCGCTTTCAGTTTAAGCTGTGACTTTTTTGCTTCGATGTGCTTGCGCCAAGTTAGTCTTCTGTCTAGGTGGATGCCAAGGTAAGTGACATCCCCGGCTTGAGGAACTGGTACGTTGTTTAGCATTAGAGCTGGACAGTTTCTTCTGTTAAGCGTAAATGTAACATGTTTGCATTTCTGCTCGTTGACCCGGATACGACAAGTTGCTAGCCATTCCTCTACCACCTTAAGGTGTTCCTCTAGTTTTGCAGAGGCTTGTATTGGGCATTTGGATCTGCTGAGGATTGCCGTGTCATCGGCAAAAGTGGACGTTGTAAATCCTAAACTCGTTGGTAAGTCTGCAGTGTACAGCAGGTAGAGCAATGGGCCGAGTACACTGCCTTGCGGTACACCAGCTTTGATTTCAAAATCAGCCGAGATGGAGCCATTACATTGGAGCCATTACAGCGAATTTCCTATTGTAAAGGTAAGATTCCATGAGTTTGTGTGTGTACTGTGGCAGTTTTTGCCGGATTTTGAACATCAGACCCTCCAGCCAAACTCTATCGAAAGCCTGGGCAACGTCGAGAAAGACAGCCGCACAGTATTCTTTTAGTTCGAATGCTGTTCGGATGTTATGCGATTGACTTGTTCAATTGAACCATGTTTTTCGCGGAAGCCGAACTGGTGTGAAGGGATTGTGTTCTCCGATGCCAGAAATGAGTTTAGTCGGATCTGCAGGACCTTTTCAAAAAGCTTCGAAAGACATGGCAGCAAACTAATTGGCCTATAGGATGATGGCTGGGTTTTGTCCTTTCCCACTTTAGGAATCATAATGATAGTGGACCTTTTCCATGTTCTTGGGAAGAAGCCAATTTTTATTATAGCGTTGAACAGTTTGCAGATATATTGTATGGCGATGACAGGGAGTTCTAGGATCATTTTCGGTGTGATTAGGTCATGGCCAGGGGCTTTTTTCGGCTTTATGTGGTTTTTAATAACTGCAGTGATCTCGTCCGATTGGAGTTCCAAGTACTCACTATCCGTTAATGTGCTCGAAGGGGGAATAACAGATGAGTTTGATGTTGGATTTGGCTGGAAAACCATTTTAAGATGTGTGGCAAATACGGATGCCCTCTCTTCGTCACTGCGGGCCCATCCACCGGTTGGACTCCTTATCGGTGAAATTGTCTCTGTAGGAGCGCTTAAAGTTGATCGGCTTTCCACAGAGGTTGTTTAGTGCTGGTTGGACTGAGCTTTTCTATGTATTTCCTTTGAGCCCAGCTTTCCTCTTGTCTTAACGCCTTGGAGAGGTTGCGATTAGCTTGCCTTAGGCGAAGTTTTGCTGCTGGTGATCGAGTAATCTGCCATTCTCTTCTTAGACGTCGTTTTTCCGTTACTAATTGTTCTATCCACCGGTTCGTAGGCCTGTCAACAGGTTTGGTGTAAGAAGAGGCATGTGGAGTAGATTCTCTTGCTGCAGCTCCCATTATCGACTCAAGACTCATCCAGTTTCGGCGAACAGTCAATGTGGGCACTCATGTACATTTTAAATTTAAGCCAATTTGTTTTGTTGTTTGTAAGCCTATATGGGCGATCAAGTACATGAGGTCTTGTTAATAGTGTGAATAGCACTGTAGAGTGATCGGAAGTTAAATCTAGCAGTGTTTCCGCAGTGATCCGATTACGTGGAATCCTCTTGGTTACTGCGAAATCAATCGAGTCAGGCACTTTCTGTGGATCTGTGGGCCAATAAGTAGGCCTACCCGGTGAGACGCAATCCATCTTGTTGAGAGAGTTGACTATTGTGTTGTACAACTGCTTGCCTTTAGGATTTACCAGGCGAGATCCCCAGTGCGTATGTTTGGCGTTATAGTCCCCTGCTGCAATGAAGCGATCTCCGAGAAATCGGTAAATTCCTTTTCAGAGATTGAGAAGCGTGGTGGGCAGTACAGGGCAACCAATGTAGTGTTGCCGCAGCTGGTTTGGACGGTTATAGCAGTTGCTTGTAGGTGCTGTGTTTCAAATCTGTTGAGGAACGAGTGTCTTATACGGTTTTGGATTAGGATACCAGTCTCGCCATGAGCTTTTCCGACTGGATGGTTTGTTGCGTAGAAGGTATATTTTGGTATTTGAAAATTATTTTTTGATGTTAAATGTGTTTCCGAAATAAGCAAAACGTCGATTTCACTTGAGTCTAGGAATAGTTGCAGACATAGACGTAGGGAAGCCATTATTTATTCTCGATAAGCTTCTGGATAAGCAGGTTTTGATTCCGCATCAGCATCAGTTCGTGCATACAGTTTTGCATGAACGTCATAAAAGTGGTCATGTTTTGATTGAGTGAGATCAATAGGGCCTCTATACCACTTGGAGTTTGCTGGCCAAGCTCTGGTGCGCTAGGTTGCGGATTCTGTAGATGGTGGAGAGACGGGGTCTCTTTCGCGGGCTCCGTCTGTCCAGTTCGGAGCGCACTAGCGAAGGATACACTAGGACTGGTTGTAGCAGTCATGTTGGATGATCTAACAGCCTTGGCGAAGAAAACCTCCGGTGTAGTTTTGGAGGCGTTGAAGGTGATTTTTGGTCCAGCTGGGGGTTTGCGCCCGATTAGGTGTGATTTAAGATCCTTGAAGACAGGACATCCTCTGTAGTTGGCCGTGTGGTTCCCTCCACAGTTGCTGCATAGCCTTAGTGCGACGTTGTTTCTGTCCTTGGTGCAAATGCCATCTTCATGATGTTCGCCGCAGCCAACACACACTGACCTAAGATTGCAATTGTTAGAGGTGTGGTTGTATTCCTGGCAGTTTTTACACTGCGGTGGTTGGCGTCTCTTATGTGGCTCCTCTACGGTGATTCTTCTGTGCAATAGAAGCTGTAGGTTGTAGATCGGGTGCACTTCAACCGCTTTGCATCAGGTTGGAGCTCGATTTTAAAGAGCGGCTGTGCGACTTTGTTCCTGTTGATGATGTTGACAACGGACTTGACCGCAAACCCTTTTTCGACCAACGCGTCTGGTATTTCTTGAGTAGGAACCGATGGCTCAATCCCCTTAACGCAACCTGGAGCCCTTTACTGATGCGGAAATTTTCCTCAGTTTGGGTTTGACATTTTATTTCTTTAATGTTACCCCTATTGAGAGGGGTTACAACAAAGTTATTTGCCCCTACAGTTTCTACTAGCTTCGAAATCAGGGCGCTGCAGTTTGCGCCACGGATGTATAAAGGGGGTGGTCTAGCCTATTTAACTTTATCTACAGCGCCTGCTTGATCGTCTTGCTGATCGGCAAGAATAAATCAGCTTCAGGTTGTTGCCATCTAGTTCGTAAGATCTCTGACAACGAGTCGTCCCAGTCCAAGCGCTCGATCCACAAGTCTTAAATCAGGATTTTGTAGCGTACTACGACTGGAGCTAATAATCCTAGCAGATCATAGAGCCTGGCCATGATCGATACTATTCTTCGCTTTGTTGGTATTGCAGTTAATGGAAGATCAAATCGAAATAATATAAGATCTTCAGTTGGCAGCCACGACATGCCAAGAGCCTTGGTGACATCACTATTGTCAATATTGAGATTATATTCACAATCTGTTGGTGCCCCACTAAAATTCCACTTTGTCAATTCTAAGCCTGCCTTGGAGAGCAATTTGGTAACTTCATTCGTCAACATTGAGTTCTTCTATTGAGTCAGCTCCATAAAGTAGATCGTCGACGTACATATCCTCAGCTAATACAGCCAATTGGAAACAACTCCTTATACGTCTCTGATAAAAACTTTAAGGACCTGATTGCGAGAAATGGAGCGCACGACATCCCATAGGTAACAGTATTCAGTTGAAATAATTGAATAAGTTCTTGCGGTGACTTGCTCCACAAGATTTGTTGGAAACTTCTATGCTCAGGTGCGACGAGAAATTGTCTGTACATTTTTGTTATGTCAGCTGTAATAGCATGGCGATACAAACGAAACGAGAGTAATGTTAGGATTAGATCTTGTTGAATAGTAGGACTAACCATGAGAATATCATTTAATGATTTATTTGATGATGATTTAGACGAAGCGTCAAATACTACGCGAAGTTTAATTGATGAGCTCTGCGGTATAAGGACACAATGGTGAGGAAAAATGTAATGATTTCCCGATTGCAAATTATCTAACGAAAGTACCTCCATGTGATTCAACTTAAGATATTCATCTAAAAAATCGATGTACATTTCCGTCTTTCGAGTTGAAGAAAACGTCTCCAAGTTGTTCAGGAGATTCCTTGAAAGGCAACTGAACCTGTATGCGCCCTGAATCCAGGAATTGTGTGTGCACCTGAAAGTGAGTTTCACATGCTTGTTCTTCTGAGGTTAACGAAAAATCTATATTTTGAATTTCATGTATTTCATCCATTTTCCAAAACCTTTCTAATAATATGTTAAGGTCCTGCTGTTGCGTTAAATTACAAGTGTAGTGTTGAGTTGATTGAGGTTCAGCAATGTTTAAGAATCAACATCGTGTTCATCTGAAGCGGCTTCACCAAATCAGATGCACTATCTTCAACTGCGCTCTTTGTATAGTATCGACATTGATGGTACTTGCATTTCCCCATAGTACGGCTCCGTAAGTCCAGATGGGTTACAGTACGGAGTTGTATAGGAGGACTTTATACTCCAGACGTAGAGGGGACCGAGCATTGATGATCCAATGTAGGCTACTCGCTTTCAGTTTAAGCTGTGACTTTTTTGCTTCGATGTGCTTGCGCCAAGTTAGTCTTCTGTCTAGGTGGATGCCAAGGTAAGTGACATCCACGGCTTGAGGAACTGGTACGTTGTTTAGCATTAGAGCTGGACAGTTTCTTCTGTTAAGCGTAAATGTAACATGTTTGCATTTCTGCTCGTTGACCCGGATACGCGAGGTTGCTAGCCATTCCTCTACCACCTTAAGGTGTTCCTCTAATTTTGCAGAGGCTTGTATTGGGTATTTGGATCTGCTGAGGATTGCCGTGTCATCGGCAAAAGTGGACGTTGTAAATCCTAAACTCGTTGGTAAGTCTGCAGTGTACAGCAGGTAGAGCAATGAGCCGAGTACACTGCCTTGCGGTACACCAGCTTTGATTTCAAAATCAGCCGAGACGGAGCCATTACATCTTACAGCGAATTTCCTATTGTAAAGGTAAGATTCCATGAGTTTGTGTGTGTACTGTGGCAGTTTTTGCCGGATTTTGAACATCAGACCCTCCAGCCAAACTCTATCGAAAGCCTGGGCAACGTCGAGAAAGACAGCCGCACAGTATTCTTTTAGTTCGAATGCTGTTCGGATGTTATGCGATTGACTTGTTCAATTGAACCATGTTTTTCGCGGAAGCCGAACTGGTGTGAAGGGATTGTGTTCTCCGATGCCAGAAATGAGTTTAGTCGGATCTGCAGGACCTTTTCAAAAAGCTTCGAAAGACATGGCAGCAAACTAATTGGCCTATAGGATGATGGCTGGGTTTTGTCCTTTCCCACTTTAGGAATCATAATGATAGTGGACCTTTTCCATGTTCTTGGGAAGAAGCCAATTTTTATTATAGCGTTGAACAGTTTGCAGATATATTGTATGGCGATGACAGGGAGTTCTAGGATCATTTTCGGTGTGATTAGGTCATGGCCAGGGGCTTTTTTCGACTTTATGTGGTTTTTAATAACTGCAGTGATCTCGTCCGATTGGAGTTCCGAGTACTCACTATCCGTTAATGTGCTCGAAGGGGGAATAACAGATGAGTTTGATGTTGGATTTGGCTGGAAAACCATTTTAAGATGTGTGGCAAATACGGATGCCCTCTCTTCGTCACTGCGGGCCCATCCACCGGTTGGACTCCTTATCGGTGAAATTGTCTCTGTAGGAGCGCTTAAAGTTGGGTCGGCTTTCCACAGAGGTTGTTTAGTGCTGGTTGGACTGAGCTTTTCTATGTATTTCCTTTGAGCCCAGCTTTCCTCTTGTCTTAACGCCTTGGAGAGGTTGCGATTAGCTTGCCTTAGCCGAAGTTTTGCTGCTGGTGATCGAGTAATCTGCCATTCTCTTCTTAGACGTCGTTTTTCCGTTACTAATTGTTCTATCCACCGGTTCGTAGGCCTGTCAACAGGTTTGGTGTAAGAAGAGGCATGTGGAGTAGATACTCTTGCTGCAGCTCCCATTATCGACTCAAGACTCATCCAGTTTCGGCGAACAGTCAATGTGGGCACTTATGTACATTTTAAATTTAAGCCAATTTGTTTTGTTGTTTGTAAGCCTATATGGGCGATCAAGTACATGAGGTCTTGTTAATAGTGTGAATAGCACTGGAGAGTGATCGGAAGTTAAATCTAGCAGTGTTTCCGCAGTGATCCGATTACGTGGAATCCTCTTGGTTACTGCGAAATCAATCGAGTCAGGCACTTTCTGTGGATCTGTGGGCCAATAAGTAGGCCTACCCGGTGAGACGCAATCCATCTTGTTGAGAGAGTTGACTATTGTGTTGTACAACTGCTTGCCTTTAGGATTTACCAGGCGAGATCCCCAGTGCGTATGTTTGGCGTTATAGTCCCCTGCTGCAATGAAGCGATCTCCGAGTGTGTTAAAGAAATCGGTAAATTCCTTTTCAGAGATTGAGAAGCGTGGTGGGCAGTACAGGGCAACCAATGTAGTGTTGCCGCAGCTGGTTTGGACGGTTATAGCAGTTGCTTGTAGGTGCTGTGTTTCAAATCTGTTGAGGAACGAGTGTCTTATACGGTTTTTGATTAGGATACCAGTCCCGCCATGAGCTTTTCCGACTGGATGGTTTGTTGCGTAGAAGGTATATTTTGGTATTTGAAAATTATTTTTTGATGTTAAATGTGTTTCCGAAATAAGCAAAACGTCGATTTCACTTGAGTCTAGGAATAGTTGCACTTCATTTTTGTGCTTGGAGATGCCGTTAGCATTCCAAAGACATAGACGTAGGGAAGCCATTATTTATTCTCGATAAGCTTCTGGATAAGCAGGTTTTGATTCCGCATCAGCATCATTTCGTGCATACAGTTTTGCATGAACGTAATAAAAGTGGTCATGTTGTGATTGAGTGAGATCAATAGGGCCTCTATACCAGTTGGAGTTTGCTGGCCAAGCTCTGGTGCGCTAGGTTGCGGATTCTGTAGATGGTGGAGAGACGGGGTCTCTTTCGCGGGCTCCGTCTGTCCAGTTCGGAGCGCACTAGCGAAGGATACACTAGGACTGGTTGTAGCAGTCATGTTGGATGATCTAACAGCCTTGGCGAAGAAAACCTCCGGTGTAGTTTTGGAGGCGTTGAAGGTGATTTTTGGTCCAGCTGGGGGTTTGCGCCCGATTAGGTGTGATTTAAGATCCTTGAAGACAGGACATCCTCTGTAGTTGCCGTGTGGTTCCCTCCACAGTTGCTGCATAGCCTTAGTGCGACGTTGTTTCTGTCCTTGGTGCAAATGCCATCTTCATGATGTTCGCCGCAGCCAACACACACTGACCTAAGATTGCAATTGTTAGAGGTGTGGTTGTATTCCTGGCAGTTTGACATTTTATTTCTTTAATGTTACCCCTATTGAGAGGGGTTACAACAAAGTTATTTGCCCCTACTGTTTCTACTAGCTTCGAAATCAGGGCGCTGCAGTTTGAGCCACGGATGTATAAAGGGGGTGGTCTAGCCTATTTAACTTTATCTACAGCGCCGGCTTGATCGTCTTGCTGATCGGCAAGAATTTTAAAACGATTTCCGCTAAGGGGTGCTACTCGTTCATTTGGTTTGGTTATTTTCGGCGTATTGACACTTTTTTTCTCTCACGTTGTTGTTGTACAATTAGTTCTTGTAGCTGTTGCTGGTGGGGATCGAGAGAGCTTGGGCCCGAATTAAGCACTTTGTTGTTGCAACTTAGTATTTATTGCTATTAGAGCAATCTAATAGCAATATGATTGTAAATAGGCGTCTCTGAGGCGACTGAGAGCCCTACACAGATTTTTGCAAACGCAGTCCTTTTTTTTTTTTTTACACTCAATATTTGCGGAGTGCATTAAAAAACACGTCTGTACACGGCGGCAGTTGAATTGTTTATGTGATGATGATGTAAGCTGAAAAGTCCAATGATCACTGTGCAAGATATGTAACGATGAATGCAATATAATGAACGAATACGTTTATTCGTCGTTACTTTATATAGTTTTTAAGTTTTAATGTTGGGACTTGCGAAGTGCAATGTCCTGTCACGGTCGCCAATTTTTGATCTGCCCAGTTGCAGATGGTTCAAAACTCCAATGCTCAATAGCATGTGGAGTGGAGTAAGGAAAAATAATAAGTCTTCACCTCTTCGAATTCCAGAAAGAAGTCATTTTTATATTTCGTTTTCATGAGTTAGAAGCTCTTCATGAGCCATATAACAGAAGCTTTTAGAACATGTTAAGGTAAATACAGTGGTCAAAATTCCGATAATCTTAAAAAAATAATATAAGAAATTTTAATATATACAAATCTAAGTTGACGATGACGTCCCTTCCAACATATTCCCCCATTGAAGGACGAAGTATGACTCCTTCAATTTACATAAACGTCATCTCTTAAAGACAATGGAGCAAGTTTGCAGATTAAGCGACAAATAATTCCTTTTTTAGTGCGAACATCGGCTACTCTGACCCTTCCATCTGCACCAAGTATGGCTTCGACCACACGACCAGTAATCCAGCATTGCGGTGGAAGATTGTCTTCATGAATGAGAACTAATTGATCCCTTGCTATGTTGTTTTCGGGATGCAACCACTTAGAGCGTTCTTATAATTGATGTACATAGTCGCGCTTCCAGAGTTCCCAGAAGCGTTGCTTGAGATAGGTCACCCTTTGCCAACGAGATAGATAAGAAAGTTTTGAGTCATTTACTAACGGTTCAGGGATCGCTTGCAGTGAACATCCGATCAATACGTGTGCTGGCGTCTGAGCCTCCCCGTCATTGGGATCATCGCTGTGAATAGAGATTGGACGGGAATTCAATATCGCCTCCACTTCAATTGCAATCGATTGAAGCTCTTCATACGTCAAATTGGTTCATAGGTCAAAATTTGGTGAGCAGTGTCTTCATTGACTTTACTGCAGGTTCCCATAAGCCTCCAAAATGGGGAGCACGCGGTGGAATGAAGTTGAATTCCAAACCGGCATTTCGACTAAATTCCTCCAGATTTTTTGCATTGAGTTCTGAACAGAATTGCCGTTTGAAGCCTTCAAGTTACGAACATGCTCCGACAAAAGTTGGTGGCATTGTCACAATAAATCCTTTTGGGTATGCCGCGTCGTCCGATGAATCGCTTCAAACAGAGAATAAAATTATTAGCAGATAGGTCTGAGATTAGTTCTGTATGAATAGCTTTTGAAGAAAAGCAAACAAATATAGAAAGCAAACAAACAAATATATTCGAATGCGGTACGACGTAAGAAATGGTCCACATAGATCCACTCCGCATATCAGAAACGGGCGGTCGGCCAGGAGACGGTCAGCTGGGAGGTTACCCATGATTTGTCGCATTAATACAGGTTTGTAATGATAGCAATGTGTGCAACTTCTAACAACCTTTCGGACCAATTCTCGGGCATTTACAATCCATACTGTTAGGCGTAGAATCGCTATCAGAACCTTAGCTCCGCGTGAAGGTTTCGCAAGTGAAGATCTTCAATATATTTATAAGTGAAATTATGAGTCTTTGGAAGCAATAACGGCATTTTAGCGTCCAATGGTATGTCAGCCATTGCAAGACGGCCTCCAACACGGATAAGTCGAATATTTTGATAACCTATCTGTTCATTTGAGATGAATGGATTTAATTTTGAAGCTCCGGCTTCAGACTTCGTCCTGCTTGTAAGTTCTTTAGTTCTTTCGCAAACACATCATCAAAATGGAAGAGATTCTCTGAATGGATGAGATTGTATGATTAAAAGCCAATTTAAATTCTTCTACTGAAATGCTTCTTGTAGCATTTATCGTATTATTGCGGTTAATAGGAACTCGGTTGAAAACTCGTAAAACATAGGCTAAGACTCTCACAATCATACGAAACGATGATAGTCTACTAATGATCTGCTCAACTATGCTCTTTTCTTTATAACTAGTGCTACATTTCAATACAAGGGTCTTCGCAACTCTAATTCTTTGGGCTCGAAATCTGTCTTTCTTTCAGATATCAACCAATGTAATGCATCAAGTGTTAAGAACCTTGTTCCATGAAACCAAATTGTCTCAAATCGCGCGCTACACAGCCACGTGAAACAATGTCGGCTGGATTATCCTTTCCAGGCACGTGACTCCAAATGATATCCTGCGATTGAGTTTGTATGGTTGATACGCGATTGGCAATAAAGCTTTTTAGAGTTGATGGGTGCATTTTAATCCAATGAAGAACGACAGTTGAATCTGTCCAAAAATATGTTTTGCTGACAAGACAATTGAATTTGTGTTTGATTTTAGTCCATGTTTGGCATAGTAAAACGGAAGCACAAAGCTCTAAACGAGGTATGCTTTGCGATTGAGTGGGTGCAACTCTCGATCTCGAAATGATCAATGAAGTTACATATTTTCCGTTGTCCAAGACCCTTGCGTATATGCGACATCCATATGCTCGATTTGAGGCATCCGAAAATCCATGGATTTCACACTTATTTTTTGGTGATGTGTTAACAAATGGATTTATGCGCAACATGTCAAGATTAGATAAATCAGCTTCAAGTTGTTGCCATCTAGTCCGTAAGATCTCTGGCAACGGGTCGTCCCAGTCCAAGCGCTCGATCCACAAGTCTTAAATCAGGATTTTGTAGCGTACTACGACTGGAGCTAATAATCCTAGCAGATCATAGAGCCTGGCCATGATCGATACTATTCTTCGCTTTGTTGGTATTGCAGTTAATGAAAGATCACATCGAAATAATATAAGATCTTCAGTTGGCAGCCACGACATGCCAAGAGCCTTGGTGACATCACTATTGTCAATATTGAGATTATATTCACAATCTGTTGGTGCCCCACTAAAATTCCACTTTGTCAATTCTAAGCCTGCCTTGGAGAGCAATTTGGTAACTTCATTCGTCAACATTGAGTCCTTCTATTGAGTCAGCTCCATAAAGTAGATCGTCGACGTACATATCCTCAGCTAATACAGCAGCTCCAATTGGAAACAACTCCTTATACGTCTCTGATAAAAACTTTAAGGACCTGATTGCGAGAAATGGAGCGCACGACATCCCATAGGTAACAGTATTCAATTGAAATAATTGAATAGTTGAATCTTGTAGTGACTTTCTCCACAAGATTTGTTGGAAACTTCTATGCTCAGGTGCGAAGAGAAATTGTCTGTACATTTTTGTTATGTCAGCTGTAATATCATGGCGATACAAACGAAACGAGAGTAATGTTAGGATTAGATCTTGTTGAATAGTAGGACCAACCATGAGAATATCATTTAATGATTTATTTGATGATGATTCGTCTAAATCGTCAAATACTACGCGAAGTTTAATTGATGAGCTCTGCGGTCTAAGGACACAATGGTGAGGAAAAATGTAATGATTTCCCGATTGCAAATTATCTAACGAAACTACCTCCATGTGATTCAACTTAAGATATTCATCTAAAAAATCGATGTACATTTCCGTCTTTCGAGTTGAAGAAAACGTCTCCAAGTTGTTCAGGAGATTCCTTGAAAGGCAACTGAACCTGTATGCGCCCTGAATCCAGGAATTGTGTGTGCACCTGAAAGTGAGTTTCACATGCTTGTTCTTCTGAGGTTAACGAAATATCTATATTTTGAATTTCATGTATTTCATCCATTTTCCAAAACCTTTCTAATAACATGTTAAGGTCCTGCTGTTGCGTTAAATTACAAGTGTAGTGTTGAGTTGATTGAGGTTCAGCAATGTTTAAGAATAAACATCGTGTTCATCTGAAGCGGCTTCACCAAATCAGATGCACTAAAGAAAATATAATACAACTGTACTTTGGCACAAACAACTAACCTAGCATATGACTAGAATTACAATCAGCCACACGCGTTGTAGAAAAAACACTTGTAATTGTAAACTAACCCAAACGATCACAACGGCAGGATGTCAAGTGGCCGACGCCGTGCCTAAAATAATAATAATTTTTCAACCCCCGAATACGTGGGTGTGAGTTGTACTAGAATAAGATCTCCTTAAGAACAATTGTTACCTCCTAGAGCCTAAGATTTCCTATATAAACTCCGTACTTTGTAAATAAAATCAGTTCATATTTTGAATTCAACGAATGAAGATTGGGTTATTTTCCTTCTCTCCGGGAATCCTATTCATTTTGGTCCTTCGAGAAAAGGGACTCTGTGGTTTTCCCCCACCAGTGGTAAGAGACTCAGAGAATGAATCAGCTCCTTAAAGTCTGAATTCTTATGATAAGATCAGCTAAAGGTAGCAAAATAAAAAAACTCTTGTTTTCCCCCACCAGTGGTAAGAGACAGAGTAATATAAAAGCAAAATATTGCTTAATAAATAAAAAGTGCGTGCGACCGAGTATATAAGACCAGTTTGGCTAGTCGAGCAACTGCAATAATTTCGGCGGCGGTAAAAAAAAAAACGAGCGATATAAATTTGGTGTGTGGTTAATTCAAAGCCCAGTGAAAAAAAAAGCAATATAAAAATATAAAGTTGGTGTGTGGCGTATTTGAAGCCCTAATATCAAAAAAAAAAGTTAACTAGTGTATATATACACTATATGTAGTTGACAACTACCAACAGGAGCAGAGCAACAAGATAGTTGCAAAGGAGAGGCCGCTGGAGAACTTAAATTGCCAATAGAAGAAAGTCTGGTGCGATGACCGGCACCGTTACCGCCTGAGCCCATAGGCCCTGGACAACAGCAGCTGATAAAACAAAGGGGCGAGCAAACTATCGCTACGCAGCGGCAGACAACTCTACTTGGCGGACAACAGTGGCGAACGGTGTCTACAACAGGATCATCAGATAAGATATAAATTTAAATAGTTATAAATATTTTATTATTATATACTTATATACTTATATACCTATACCGGTGTCCTAATATATGAATAAGACACAAATGTTCCCCACAAAAACTGAAAAACTATTAGCGAAGCAACACGAGTTGCATAAAAGGTTAAAAAAGCTAGAAGAGTTAGATGCTAGTAAGTTTACTAGCAAGATTATTAATGAAGTAAATGAGATACAGAAGCTATGGATTAGTTACCATAGTCAAATGCTAGAGAGTGGTGTAACTCAACACTACTATTTCACAGATGGGAAGTATGAGGAAGGTTTAGATATGGCAGCCAAATTACTAGCCAAAGGACAGTCTAGCAGGCAGAGCACTGTTGTTTCTGAAACCATTGAAGCAGATGCAACAATGTCAGAAAATGTTGAGGTCAGCAACGGAGAGTCGCGAGGAAACGCGACGTCCAGTATTGAGAACCAGGAAAAATTTGAAGAAAAGGTTCGTCATCTCCAGCAATATTTGGAGATGGTGAGCAAAGATTTACGTACGATAGACAATAGAATAGGCGAAATGTATATTAAGAAAATAAAATTCTTGTTCAGGAAGGTACAGGTGTGCCAAGCTTATACACAGGAACTATACAGAGATAATGAAACGTTTAAAGAGGTCATAGAAGAATTGGAGTTCGACCTTCAGAATACCTTGGTAGCTTTAGAAGAGAAAATAAACGATCAGAAAAATTTGAAAGTTGAGAATGTTACCGTGAGAGAGGAACTACCGGTGTTGCCTAAAATACATGTACCCACATTTTCTGGAGAACCTAGAATGGGATCTGTTTGTGGAATTATTCACGGAATTAATTGAAAAAAGAGAGGATTTAAGTCTGGCTCTTAAGTTCAATTATTTAAAATCCGCGTTAAAGGGCGAAGCAAGGAGCATGGTAGCTCATCTATTGTCAGGTTCAGCTGACAATTATAGTGCCGCTTGGGAACTGTTAACCAAGCGGTACGAGAATAATTTTCCGAGCAACTAAAGCGGATCGTTGATTTACCGATGATCAACAATGAATCCGCAAAAAGTATAAAGGTAGTGATTGACATAATTAATAAGTCAATACACTTAATTAAAATTAAAGCAAATTTGTCCGATGAAGTTGACGTAATATTCGCTCAACTGCTGCTAAGGAAATTTGACAGAGATGCTCTGCTATTGTATGAGAGCCAAATTAGAAAAACAAGGGAAATTCAAAAGCTATCTGATGTCATGGAATACTTGGAGCAAAGATATTGCTCGTTAAGTGCCATGAGCAAAGAAGAGAAGAAACCGCTACAAACTGTTTTAAATTATGCGGAATTCGAAGCTAAATGTCCGATTTGCAAAGTTGCCGGGCATAAAGCGTATAAGTGCTATAAGTTTAAAGGATTGAGACCTACGAAAAGGTATGAAACAGCCAAAAAAGTACAGCTTTGCACAAAATGTTTAAATCATTCAAGCAATAAAGTGTGCAATGAAATGGTCTGTTCATTGTGCAGTAAAGGACACCATACCTTACTCCATTCTCAAGAAAAACAGGAGAGTATTAATACTTGTGTAACGGCACAACCAACACTGTTTGCCATAGCTGTAATTCAAGTAAAAAATGTAAATGGTGGATATAAGACTCTAAGAGCCCTTATTGATTGTGGTTCACAGAGCACTATTTGTCTGAAAAAGCCGCTCAAATATTAAAATTACCTAAAATTAAACAATATACAGAAATAAGTGGTGTGTCCTCAATAAAAGCCCAAAAATCAAAATATAAAGTAAAAATATATGCAAAGACGCGAAATCCCTGGAAAAGGGAAAACATCTTAAGGTAGAGGCAATTGTGTTGCCAAAGTTAATGGAAGCTCTTCCATTAAAAATAGCAAACGTGGATATGTCAAAATGGCAAACTTACGTGCTAGCTGATCCTACTTTTAATAAACCGGGTAAGGTTGATATTATAATGGGGGTAAACGTATATTCCCAAATCTTAAAAGGGGGAGTTACAAAAATCGATGGGTATTAGGCCAAAATACTCAATTTGGTTGGATCGTCTCGCGATGCACCGAATCAAAAAAGTATAAATCTGTAGTGGCAACAACAATAGATGTCACAGGTTTAAAACAACGTTGGGAGAACAAGAAAGGTAAATGTCAAAATAAAAAAAATACAATGCCAAACAAACTCAACAACAAAACCCAAGAAATAAATTTATGGCCCCCGGCAGGACCTCACATTGGAGGTAAAGTAAAAACTGGGGAAGAAAAATTATATATCACAGAGCCAGTACAAAAAAGGAATGTGCAAATGGCAATAATAAATAAAGATAATTTAAAAAATAATGTCAAAAAAGAATCCGTTATATTATCCGTTGTATTAGAAAAAGGGCAGGTATTGCAAAATAAAGAGACAACATTTGAACAGAACAACCGCTCAAATTGCAGGTATTACCGAAATATCAAAACAGTGGAGCAAAAGCCACATTGGTTTAAACCGAAAAGCAGGTGTAGTTGGTCTTTAAAGTTTTCACCATATAAAAAGGCTAGAAGTCAACACAGTAATACACATCAGGAGTGGGTAAATATCCCGAAACAGAAATTGTTAAGCATTGGGCGATATCAGTAATTTGCCAAATATAATATAAAATTCAGTAGAAGCCAAAATTCAGCAAAGTAAACCATACGGCAGAATACAAATGGTTTGCTAGAGTTAAACTTCCATTATGTAGCTGGTCTTGCTTCGTTAAATAATTATTTTACTAATGATAATAATTTGTAATTTGTTTAAGACAACTCAATGAAAATAAAAGAATCCCAATCGCCACATTTGGTGGCCCCTCGCAGAATGTTTAAGAATAAACATCGTGTTCATCTGAAGCGGCTTCACCAAATCATATGCACTAAAGAAAATATAATACAACTGTACTTTGGCACAAACAACTAACCTAGCATATGACTTGAATTACAATCAGCCACACGCGTTGTAGAAAAAACACTTGTAATAATTTTTCAACCCCCGAATACGTGGGTGTGAGTTGTACTATATCGGTTTGAAAGTTGCATCAACACATTTCGCCTTGGTTCACTTCACGATTGGTTCCTTCTTTGCCAGTATACAGGTTTCCTTGCAACGGATATTTTGTTTTCGCATCGCATGCCCACCACACTTTTGTGCCATACTTTGCTGGCTTTGACGGTATATATTGTGTAAATTTGGTTCTGCCACGATATGGAAACAGTTGCTCGTCAATAGTCACAACATCATGTGCATCATAGTTATTGGCGAGGTTTTCATTTAAAAAATTCCATATATCTCGAATGGGCGCGGCTTTATCGCTTTGTTGACGAAATTCACGGGTACGACTGTCATCAAAACGAATATATCGCGAAATTTGCTTGAATCGTCGATAAGACATAGCTGCTCGGAAAATGGGCAAAGCATCAGAACGCCACAAGACTTCTGATGTTTGCATATTATTGTGTGATAGGCCAGCAGCCAAAAGAATTCCAACAAAAGCGTCAAGCTCAGTGCTTGTCAAATCATTCCAAACTCTGGTTTAGAATCAGGATTCTCTGCATTCCATTTACGAGTGGCTTCTTTTCCATGACGATTTGTTTGAGTAACAATAATAAATGAAATATTTGGCGAAAAAAATAGCTTGAATACCTCAATTGGAATGGCATTTTGTTGTCTTGGCCCAAATCGAAAACGCATAATGTTGTGTTGACGCGTACGAATAACAGCGGATGGCTCGTTTTTGCTCCATTTCGTTCCGTCTTTGCCGTAAAAAAAGCCATCATCACATTGACCAGCAACTTGATCTGTTTCGTCTTCTATATCTTCATCACTATCAAATATATCATTTGGCTCGATTGTTTTCACATCATTTTCAATATCAGACGCATCATCATTCGGCACGTAGTCCGCGTCATCATGGTCACCAGTATCAAATGGATCAATTTCTTCACCTTCTTCATGTTCATCTCGATTTGTTTGTTGCATATCATTCAATAATGCATTTGTCAATCGCGAATAAAAATCAGCACTAACACGTCTGCTACGCAATCGCGTATTGTAGATAAATTCCACTTGGTCACCCATTATATATATGTATTCTATATGTTCATGTTCATGCATGCTTCAATTTGAAAACAAAAAAAGCAAGTAGAACGGTCCAAATGTGTGATATTCCATACATTTCCATACAAAATGTATAGGGGTCTGGCCAGACCCATGTGTCCGTCCGAAGGTGTAACTTTTTAATCCTTTTTTTCGCCTTGTTCAAGGACCTTTTGGTAATTGTCCTGTGGCTAGATCGATAGAAAATAAAATTTTAGGAAGCTACCTGGAATTTCAAGTCGATAGATAAAATGGAACCATGTTAGCTTAACGTTCAAAGTCAAAAAAGGTCTGGCCAGACCCAGGTGTCCGACGGAGGTTAAGTAGATCAAAAAACTCCTTTACGCTAAGCAATAAATCTACCTTTTCGGGCTTATAAAGAATGGGTCGGCTAACTCCATTTCTTTGGGAATGCCCAATTGGACACATCTAGTCTCTTTCAGGCTGAGGTAGATATATAGATTTAGTCACGATAAACTCCATATTCCATTCATCTGGAGATATTCTTGAACGAATTTTGGTAGATACGGAATGTTCATATGTGTACGTATTTCACCGATTCCAGCAATCTCACAATGATCGTAACGGAACGGAAGCTGAAGCCTTTTGGCTAATTCTTCAGTTATAAAGGTAGGCTTAGAGCACGAATTAAGTAATGCTCTTGCGAACTGAAACCCACCAAGTTTGTCTTGAATAAGAACTATTGCTGTTGGAAGTAATCCCCGCCGAGCGTGGCGAGTCAACATTGATGTTGCAAATGTTTTACTTTCGTCAAGTGTTTTATGAATGATTTGTTGCGATTGATGATGAATAGAAGGTCCATCTAGTTGATAATTTCCCTGGACGTTTAAATCCTTATGCATGTTTGTGTGATGTAAACCTCGACTATGACGACATCTATTCAATGAAGGACACTTTGAGGCGGGATGACCCTTATTGAGGCAACTTATTTTATTTAACAATCTTAAATCGCTCAATAAAAGGTAGCGAATTAAAAACTGGACAGAATTCTAACCTATGCTCAGTTGACTGACATTGAATGCATCTACTTTGGGCAGCAACAAATACTTTTGAAGTACTATGAATTTTGTCTCTGACGGGTCTTTCCTCTTGTCGGTTTCGCAGATACCCTTCCAAATACTGACAGTGTCGACTGAGAATTTGATAACATTCAGCCCAGTCTGGCAATTTGAGGCTGGATGACCCTTATTGAGGCAATTGAAACAAAGTGACGCTGTTTTAACAATCTTAAATCGCTCAATAAAAGGTAGAGAATTAAAAACTGGACAGAATGCTAACCTATGCTCAGTTGGCTGACATTGAATGCATCTACTTTGGGCTGCAATAAATTTTGAAGTACTATGAATTTTGTCTCTGACGGGTCTTTCCTCTTCTCGGTTTCGCAGATACCGTTCCAAATACTGACAGTGTCGACTGAGAAAATTCTCAGTGATAACAGTTTGCCAATTTATCGTATTCCTGAACCCGATCGTATGCTTGTTTGGATTCAAGATCAATTTTTGACATAACAATGTGAATAAGTACTGCGTTTAATACATCAGCTTCAGACCCAAGAGATAACAATGATCCGCGTAGAGCTGAAACCGTATCCAAAATTGTACGTAGGGTAACAGCGTCTGCTTTTTCATGCTAGCAATGTTAAATAAACTTGAAATATGTTCTACGAAAGTAAGAACTTTCTTGTCATATCGCTCGTTGAGGCGATCTAGGGCCTTGGGATAATTTTCGTCTGATACTTGAAATGGCGAGACTACGCTTAGAGCTTGGCCAGATAGACAACTTATTAGATAGTTAAATTTGTCAACATTGGACAATGAGTTGCCTTCATGTACCATATTTGTAAATGAAGTAATAAAATTTTTGAATTCCCCATATTTGCCGTCGAATTTAGGTAATTTGAGGGATGGAAGCCGATTATGATGTCCCCCATAATAAGTCGATGAATTAAAGACGATTAAAGGCGCCAATGCGCCGTAATATGATTGCCTTTGTTTCGATAAAAAGATTTTCTATCTCTGCCCGATTCGCGACTGCTAGATCTAGCTTCTCAATATTGGTTAGAACTTGTAATGCCTGTTTAAAATACGACTCAACAATTTGAGACTGACAATCTAATATAATAGGGTCATTTTCAAGATCGATTCTAGTTCTTAAACTTTGAATACTAGATTGCAGTTGATTCCGTTGTTGTCTGAGAGGTGGAAGCTGCGTTTCATTTGGTGGAGACATTTTGGGCCCTTAACGAAAGAAATGTAGCAAGTTAGAAATGAATTAAACGTAAGCTAAACGAGTTTTAGTTTTAATAAAAACACTCAAATGCATTAAGTATCGCTCAAGAGCTTAATAAGTGAGCTTTAATATGTAGATCGTTTCTCTATATGACAGTTTGAGTACTTACTCCGCTGTGCTTAATACTTAGCACGTGTTAAAGCTTACGAGTGTTTTACATGTGAGTGTAAAGCATGTGAAAGCTTCACGATCGCTAATGAGTGGCAATTGAGTCGAAATTTGAGTGGAAATTGATAATGTAAATTTACACACTCAAGTTGACTTTGGTTATGATAGGGCTCCACGTAAATGTCCACGATGATATGTCTTGCAAAGGCCAATGATGAAGAAGTCCAATGACGACTATCCAAGATGTCTAATGATGAACAAGTCCAATGATGAATATGGTGGTGATGTAAGCTGAAAATTCCAAGATGACTGTCCAAGATGATGTAACGATGAATGCAATATAATGAACGAATAAACGACTTTATATAGTTTTTAAGTTTTATGCTGGACTTGCAAAGTGCAAGGTCCTGTCACGGTCGCCAATTTTTGATCTGGTACAAAACTCCAATGCTCAATAGCATGTGGAGTGGAGTAAGGAAAAATAAGTCTTCTCTTCGAATTCCAGAAAGAAGTCATTTTTATATTTCGTTTTCATGAGTTAGAAGCTCTTCATGAGCCATGTAACAGAAGCTTTTAGAACATATTAATGTAAATACAGTGGTAGAAATTCCGATAATCTTTAACAAATAATATAAGAAACTTTAATATATACAAATCTAAGTTAACGATGACGTCTCCTTCAACAAGGAGGATCTGCCCAGTTGCAGATGGTACAAAACTCCAATGCTCAATAGCATGTGGAGTGGAGTAAGAAAAAATAAGTCTTCTCCTCTTCGAATTCCAGAAAGAAGTCATTTTTATATTTCGTTTTCATGAGTTTGAAGCTCTTCATGAGCCATGTAACAGAAGCTTTTAAACCATGTTAATGTAAATACAGTGGTAGAAATTCCGATAATCTTAAAAAAATAATATAAGAAATTTTAATATATACAAATCTAAGTTAACGATGACGTCTCCTCCAACATACTTTCCCATTGAAGGATGTAGTATGACTCCTTCAATTTACATAAACGTCATCTTTTAAAGACAATGGAGCAAGTTTGCAGATTAAGCGACGAATAATTCCTTTTTTAGTGCGAACATCGGCTACTCTGACCCTTCCATCTGAACCAAGTATGGCTTCGACCACACGACCAGTAATCCAGCATTGCGGTGGAAGATTGTCTTCATGGATGAGAACTAATTGATCCCTTGCTCTGTTGTTTTCGGGATGCAACCACTTAGAGCGTTCTTGTAGTTGATGTACATAGTCGCGCTTCCAGAGTTCCCAGAAGCGTTGCTTGAGATAGGTCACCCTTGACAACGATATAGATAAGAAAGTTTTGAGTCATATACTTCGTGTTCAGGGATCGCTTGCAGTGAACATCCGATCAATTGTGTGAATTGGATGGGAATTCAATATTGCCTCCACAAGCTCTTCATTGACTTTACTGCGGCTTCCCAAAACCCTCCAAAATGGGGAGCACGCGGTGGAATGAAGTTGAATTCAAAGCCGGCATTTCGACTAAATTCCTCCAAATTTTATGCATTGAGTTCTGAACAGAATTGCCGTTTGAAGCCTTCAAGTTGCGAACATGCTCCGACAAAGTTGGTAGCATTGTCACAATAAATCCTTTTGCGTATGCCGCGTCGTCCGATGAATCGTTTCAAACAGAGTATAAAATTATTAGCAGATAGGTCTGAGATTAGTTTGTATGAATAGCTTTTGGAGAAAAGCAAACAAATATAGAAAGCAAACAAACAAATATATTCGAATGCGGTACGACGTAAGAAATGGTCCACATAGATCCACTCCGCATATCAGAAACGGGAGTTCGGCCAGGAGACGGTCAGCTGGGAGGTTACTCATGATTTGTCGCATTAATACAGGTTTGTAATGATAGCAATGTGTGCAACTTCTAACAACCTTTCGGACCAATTCGCGGGCATTTACAATCCATACTGTTACGCGTAGAATCGCTATCAGAACCTTAGCTCCCGCGTGAAGGTTTCGCAAGTGAAGATCTTCAATATATTTATAAGTGAAATTATGAGTCTTTGGAAGCAATAACGGCATTTTAGCGTCCAATGGTATGTCAGCCATTGCAAGACGGCCTCCAACACGGATAAGTCGAATATTTTGGGAACCTATCTGTTCATTTGAGATGAATGGATTTAATTTTTGAAGCTCCGGCTTTAGACTTCGTCCTGCTTGTAAGTTCTTTAGTTCTTTCGCGAACACATCATCAAAATGGAAGAGATTCTCTGAATGGAAGAGATTGTATGATTAAAAGCCAATTTAAATTATTCTACTGAAATGCTTCTTGTAGCATTTATCGTATTATTGCGGTTAATAGGAACTCGGTTGAAAACTCGTAAAACATAGGCTAAGACTCTCACAATCATACGAAACGATGATAGTCTACTAATGATCTGCTCAACTATGCTCTTTTCTTTATAACTAGTGCTACATTTCAATACAAGGGTCTTTCGCAACTCTAATTCTTGGCTCGAAATCTGTCTTTCTTTCAGATATCGGCCAATGTAATGCATCAAGTGTTAAGAACCTTGTTCCATGAAACCAAATTGTCTGCATCAAATCGCGCGCTGCACAGCCACGTGAAACAATGTCGGCTGGATTATCCTTTCCAGGCACGTGACTCCAAACGATATCCTGCGATTGAGTTTGTATGGTTGATACGCGATTGGCAATAAAGCATTTTAGAGTTGATGGGTGCATTTTAATCCAATGAAGAACGACAGTAGAATCTAACCAAAAAAAATGTTTGCTGACAAGACATTGAATTTGTGTTTGATTTTAGTCCATGTTTGGCATAGGGAAAACGGAAGCACAAAGCTCTAAACGAGGTATGCTTTGCGATTGAGTGGGTGCAACTCTCGATCTCGAAATGATCAATGAAGTTACATATTTTCCGTTGTCCAAGACCCTTGCGTATATGCGACATCCATATGCTCGATTTGAGGCATCCGAAAATCTATGGATTTCACACTTATTTTTTGGTGATGTGTTAACAAATGGATTTACGCGCAACATGTCAAGATTAGATAAATCAGCTTCAAGTTGTTGCCATCTAGTCCGTAAGATCTCTGGCAACTGGTCGTCCCAGTCCAAGCGCTCGATCCACAAGTCTTAAATCAGGATTTGTAGCGTACTACGACTGGAGCTAATAATCCTAGCAGATCATAGAGCCTGGCCATGATCGATACTATTCTCGCTTTGTTGGTATTGCTGTTATTGTTGGTTAATGGAAGATCAAATCGAAATAATATAAGATCTTCAGTTGGCAGCCACGACATGCCAAGAGCCTTGGTGACATCACTATTGAGATTATGTTACGAGAGTAATGTTAGGATTAAATCTTGTTGAATAGTAGGACCAACCATGAGAATATCATTTAATGATTTATTTGATGATGATTTAGACGAAGCGTCAAATACTAAATCAATAAATTGATGAGCTCTGCGGTCTAAGGACACAATGGTGAGGAAAAATGTAATGATTTCCAGATTGCAAATTATCTAACGAAGCTACCTCCATGTGATTCAACTTAGGATATTCATCTAAAAAATCGATTTACATTTCCGTCTTTCGTGTTGAAGAAGACGTCTTTTTGCAGAGACAACGAGTCTCCAAGTTGTTCATGAGATTCCTTGAAAGGCAACCGAACCTGTATGCGCCCTGAATCCAGGAGTTGTGTGTGCACCTGAAAGTGAGTTTCACATGCTTGTTCTTCTGAGGTTAACGAAATATCTATATTTTGAATTCCATGTATTACATCTATTTTCCTAATCCTAATAATATGTTTAGGTCCTGGTGTTGCGTTAAATTACAAGTGTAGTGTTGAGTTGATTGAGGTTCAGCAATCTTACCCCCGACGATCCATCTAATGCAGTTTCCACTAGATGAGGAAGACCAATTCCTAAACTAATTTTACCAATTTTAAGTAAATCAAAAAACTCCTTTACGCTAAGCAATAAATCTACCTTTCTGGGCTTATAAAAGAATGGGTCGGCTAACTCAATTTCTTTGGGAATGGCCCAATTTGACACATCTAGTCTCTTTTCAGGCTGAGGTAGAGATATAGATTTAGTCACGATAAACTCCATATTCCATTCATCACCGATTCCAGCAATCTCATAATGATCGTAACGAAACGGAAGCGGAACCCTTTTGGCTAATTCTTCAGTTATAAAGGTAAGCTCAGAGCACGAATCAAGTAATGCTCTTGCGAGCTGAAACCCACCAAGTTTGTCTTGAATAAGAACTATTGCTGTTGGAAGTAATTCCCGCGAGCGTGGCGAGTCAACATTGATGTTGCAAATTTTTTCGTCCACGAGTTGATAATTCCCTGGACGTTTGAATCCTTATGCATGTTTGTGTGATGTAACCCTCCACAATGACGACATCTATTCAATGAAGGACACTTTGAGGCTGGATGACCCTTATTGAGGCAATTGAAACAAAGTGACGCTGTTTAACAATCTTAAATCGCTCAATAAAAGTTTGCGAATTAAAAACTGGGCAGAATGCTAACCTATGCTCAGTTGGCTGACATTGAATGCATCTACTTTGGGCTGCAATAAATTGAAGTACTATGAATTTGTCTCTGACGGGTCTTTCCTCTTCTCGATTTCGCAGATACCGTTCCAAATACTGACAGTGTCGACTGAGAAATTCTCAGTGATAACAGTCTGCAATTTATCGTGTTCCTGAACCCGATCGTATGCTTGTTTGGATTCAAGATCAATTTTTGACATAAAATGTGAATAAGTACTGCGTTTAATACATCAGCTTCAGACCCAAGAGATAACAATGATCCGCGTAGAGATGAAACCGTATCCAAAATTGTACGTAGGGTAACAGCGTCTGCTTTTTAGCAGCAATGTTAAATAAACTTGAAATATGTTCTACGAAAGTAAGAACTTTCTTGTCATATCGCTCGTTGAGGCGATCTAGGCCTTGGGATAATTTTCGTCTGATACTTGAAATGGCGAGACTACGCTTAGAGCTTGGCCAGATAGACAACTTATTAGATAGTTAAATTTGTCAACATTGGACAATGAGTTCATGTATTCTTCATGTACCATATTTTTAAATGAAGTAATACATTTTTTGAATTTCCCATATTGCCGTCGAATTTATGTAATTTGAGGGATGGAAGCCGATTATGTTGTCCCCATGATAGTCGATGAATTAAAGAACTAAGTTCTTCTGGTTTTTCCTTTTTACTTGCGCCAATGCGCCATAATATGATTGCCTTTGTTTCGATAAAAAGATTTTCTATCTCTGGCCCGATTCGCGCTGCTGGATCTAGCTTCTCAATATTGGTTAGAACTGTAATGTCTGTTTAAATAC
>NW_025814446.1:0-60847 GCF_018902025.1 Drosophila willistoni
TGCAGTTAATGAAAGATCAAATCGAAATAATATAAGATCTTCAGTTGGCAGCCACGACATGCCAAGAGCCTTGGTGACATCACTATTGAGATTATGTTACGAGAGTAATGTTAGGATTAAATCTTGTTGAATAGTAGGACCAACCATGAGAATATCATTTAATGATTTATTTGATGATGATTTAGACGAAGCGTCAAATACTAAATCAATAAATTGATGAGCTCTGCGGTCTAAGGACACAATGGTGAGGAAAAATGTAATGATTTCCAGATTGCAAATTATCTAACGAAGCTACCTCCATGTGATTCAACTTAGGATATTCATCTAAAAAATCGATTTACATTGCCGTCTTTCGTGTTGAAGAAGACGTCTTTTTGCAGAGGACAACGAGTCTCCAAGTTGTTCATGAGATTCCTTGAAAGGCAACCGAACCTGTATGCGCCCTGAATCCAGGAGTTGTGTGTGCACCTGAAAGTGAGTTTCACATGCTTGTTCTTCTGAGGTTAACGAAATATCTATATTCTGAATTCCATGTATTTCATCTATTTTCCTAATCCTAATAATATGTTTAGGTCCTGGTGTTGCGTTAAATTACAAGTGTAGTGTTGAGTTGATTGAGGTTCAGCAATCTTACCCCCGACGATCCATCCTAATGCAGTTTCCACTAGATGAGGAAGACCAATTCCTAAACTAATTTTACCAATTTTAAGTAAATCAAAAAAACTCCTTTACGCTAAGCAATAAATCTACCTTTCTGGGCTTATAAAAGAATGGGTCGGCTAACTCAATTTCTTTGGGAATGGCCCAATTTGACACATCTAGTCTCTTTTCAGGCTGAGGTAGAGATATAGATTTAGTCACGATAATCTAGCAATCTCATAATGATCGTAACGAAACGGAAGCGGAACCCTTTTGGCTAATTCTTCAGTTATAAAGGTAAGCTCAGAGCACGAATCAAGTAATGCTCTTGCGAGCTGAAACCCATCAAGTTTGTCTTGAATAAGAACTATTGCTGTTGGAAGTAATTCCCGCCGAGCGTGGCGAGTCAACATTGATGTTGCAAATTTTTTCGTCCATCGAGTTGATAATTTCCCTGGACGTTTGAATCCTTATGCATGTTTGTGTGATGTAATCCTCCATAATGACGACATCTATTCAATGAAGGACACTTTGAGGCTGGATGACCCTTATTGAGGCAATTGAAACAAAGTGACGCTGTTTTAACAATCTTAAATCGCTCAATAAAAGTTTGCGAATTAAAAACTGGGCAGAATGCTAACCTATGCTCAGTTGGCTGACATTGAATGCATCTACTTTGGGCTGCAATAAATTTTGAAGTACTATGAATTTTGTCTCTGACGGGTCTTTCCCCTTCTCGGTTTCGCAGATACCCTTCCAAATACTGACAGTGTCGACTGAGAATTTGATAACAGTCGGCCCAGTCTGGCAATTTATCATATTCTTGAACCCGATCGTATACTTGTTTCGATTCAAGATCAATTTTTGACATAATAATGTGAATAAGTACTGTGTTTAATACATCAGCTTCAGACCCAAGAGACAACAATGATCCGCGTAGAGATGAAACAGTATCCAAAATTGTACGTAGGGTAACAGCGTCTGCTTTTTTCATGCTAGCAATGTTAAATAAACTTGAAATATGTTCTACGAAAGTAAGAACTTTCTTGTCATATCGCTCGTTGAGGCGATCTAGGGCCTTGGGATAATTTTCGTCTGATACTTGAAATGGCGAGACTACGCTTAGAGCTTGGCCAGATAGACAACTTATTAGATAGTTAAATTTGTCAACATTGGACAATGAGTTCATGTATTCTTCATGTACCATATTTTTAAATGAAGTAATACATTTTTTGAATTTCCCATATTTGCCGTCGAATTTATGTAATTTGAGGGATGGAAGCCGATTATGTTGTCCCCCATGATAAGTCGATGAATTAAAGAAACTAAGTTCTTCTGGTTTTTCCTTTTTACTTGCGCCAATGCGCCATAATATGATTGCCTTTGTTTCGATAAAAAGATTTTCTATCTCTGCCCGATTCGCGTCTGCTGGATCTAGCTTCTCAATATTGGTTAGAACTTGTAATGTCTGTTTAAAATACGATTCAACAATATTATAGGAAAGGGTATATAAGAACCTTCCACCTACACTTCCACCTCTTTTCATTATTCTGGCTTAACGACGAATTGCTTTCGTTCCCCGAAGAATAAAGTGAACAGTTAAAATTTGTTTTGTGAAATTCACCAAATAAATAAATTCACTCGGGTTAAATAAAATATTCGTAAGCCCAGCAACAAGCCAAAAGTAAAAGGCAGCTGGAATAATTAAATTTTTTGGATACCAATCTCGACATAGAGGCATAGGAGGCGTAAGCCTAACCTAAAGACCTCGTGGTGAACCCTAGGACCATAGGTTATTCAGCCTCTACATTATATTCATTTTCACAAGGTATGTCGACTAGAAAATTTTTTTACATTCGTCTAAAATCACATTATTTGATCTAGGAAAAATTTACGTAAATTTTGGCATAATCCGTCATAGGCCTATCACCAACACCACATGGCCAAGACGACAATTCAACCAAACTCTACAGAAGGAGAAAATTAACTCGCTCGTGTTAAACATCAGTCAACAGTGACGTCATAGTTTGGCCAGTTTGAATGTTGGCTGTCACAAGGCGAAAAGTTGTGTGTAAAAGGAGAGAAAATTATAAAGTGGTCATACAGAAAATTTTTGTTTGTAAATGAACATACTCAGTTACAAAAATTGTTGGAAAAAAAATATTAATTTTAGTTGTCGGGGTTGTAAACGAAAAAAAATTGTAATAACAGAAGAAACGAAAATTTTTATCGAAATTAAAAGTGTCCATTCTATAACGGAAAGAAAGATACCCTTTTTCAGCGCACCTATGTTAGAGTCAATTTTTTTATTGTGAGTTTGTGTGTCGGTATTAAGCATTTAAAACCCTAATAGAATCGTATAATTCGGTAAAACCAAACCATAAAAAGTATGTTTAAAAACATCAAAAACCAACACATGATCCAGCTGCTGAAGGCCTTCATCGGTGGACTTTCCAAAATGTAAGTGTATTCTTTTTATCACTTTTACCTTTTTTTTACCGCTAGAGCGCATAACATATGGTGGTTAAGATTAAAGTGCAAAAAAAAAAAGGTTTGACGACCACATATACCTATGTTATGCTGCACACTCGCTATTATTGTTTTCTTTTATTTGTTTTATGCATTCTAAATTTTATTTGCCTTTATCATACATACAAACTACACTTACGAATGATCATGAAATTTTTGAATTATCGCAAATAATTTTTTTGAATAACCTTAAAAAAAGAAAAATTTAAATATTATATTGCATCAGACTAGATGCGGGGTAAAATCTGTTCGTTTATATAGTTGACAATAAGCAAAAAAAAAAAAAAAAAAAAAAATTAAAGAAAACAACGAAAATATGTAATACAATAGTTAATAATGAAGCGTAGATTTAAGTAAAGTAGTGGGAGAATTTATATACGGTAAAGAGAAAAAATGCCCTTGGCGAATGAAATTGTTTTTGAAGAATAAGCAAATAAGAAAAATGTATTTTGAATAGAAGTCTAAGTTCCCACAACATGATTATATAAAACCGATGAAATAGAATGTGCATTTGGGGTCCTTTAACATATCCAAATTTTTGTCTTTTGTTATTGGCCATGGACGGGAGGGTATAGATGCATAATGGCAGCCAACATCTAAGCCATACTAGAGCTAGACATCATATAATGGGAGGAGTCCGCGTTAGAGAGCTAGTTGATTAACTTAGTGGTATTTTTTTTTGTCCTGTTATTTGCGACATTAAAAAGCCATACGTTTGTTCGTTTTTTTTTGAGAATGCAATTCTCTTTTTTAGCTTCATTAGGGACTCTATAATAAATTATATGTAGCGAGATGTATCGAAAACTGCAGCAACAACCCATCCCACCCGAAGAGCTACGGTTACAAATTAGGGTCCCGATCCGCTGTAAGATCTTAATATCATGGTGTCAGTTTTTTTTTTTTGAGAGCCAACACTACCCTGCTACAGTACAGTATCATGGTACATATTTTGTGTATTTCTTTTCTTTGCATCGTTGAAACACAGCAGTCCCAAAAATGGAAGGAGGAAAAACTGCTGTAGTCAAATATTGCATATAATGCTGTGTCGGCACCTGTCATTCGGATACATTCGAAACATACTCACTTATACTCTCTGTTTTAACATTGTGCGGCCGAGTATAAAGCAAGCCTATCCACTCACTTTCGCACTCATATTCACTCAACTAAATTTGAGAGTAGTATATCCGAATGTCACTTTTTTGACATTCATGCAGATGTCTAATATCTACATCTAGCAATTTTGTGACTGAGGGAAAAGTTCTGAGAATTTTATTGTATTATCTATCATGCTCGCGAAGTTGGATAAATTTGTAGAGTGTCTTACGTAATTATGTTGTTCCCATACGAAAACTTTGCCGTCCAACACAGGAATATAGCATAAGCATGAGAAGCTAAGTCGATATAGCCATGTCCGTCTGTCCGTCTGTGCGTATGCGTTTTACTCAGCCGTCTTAAGAGCTATCGGGCTGAAATTTTTTTTCAGGGTTTTTTATTACCCGGGAAAAATAAAGTATGAAAACCATAAGGATCCGACCAATATATCATATAGCTCTAGAAACACTAGAAGAAACATTTTCATAAAAATCGGAGTATGCTATGAAATTTACATATGTGATAATATTGGATATAAAACCCCAGATCCCAAAATATGAATGTGATCGGATAAATATAACACACACAGACGCAACGCTACATGAACTGTATGTGTATGCGTGCGTTGCTTTGCTTTGGGAATAAGGGAAGAAGAAGAACAAATTGTAAAATAGAGAGTAAAATTGTTTTGTTTGTATATTGATGAATTGAGTTGCAGAAAACCAATTTTTATACCATACACCCATAGGGTGAAATGGTATATTAAAGTCGCCAAAATGTATGTAGCAGGCAGAAGGAAGCATCTCCGACCCCACAAAGTATATATATTCTTGATCAGGATCAACAACCGAGTCGATCTAGCCATGTCGTCTGTCCGTCCGTCCGTCCGTCCGTCCGTCCGTCCGTCCGTCTGTCCGTCTGTCCGTATGAACACCTAGATCTCGGAGACTGTAAGAGCTAGAGCCACCAAATTTGGTATGTAGACTCGTGTAGTATGTACAGTGATCAAGTTTATTTCAAATTTTTGCCACGCCCCTTTCCGCCCCCGCAATTTAAAAAAAGCGTTTATCTCAAAAACTATTCCAGCTAGAGACACCATATTTGGTATGTATATTCGCTTAGTAAATGCACACATTTTGTATGTATAAAAATGTTGCCACGCCCTTTTCCGCCCCCGTAATTTGAAAAACTTGATTATCTCCCGTATTTTTTTACCTTATGCAATCAAATTTGGCACACTTAAATTTAATACTAATATCTAGCAAAATACAAAATTTGATCAAAATCGGACAAAAAGTCGAGTTATGCATATAAACGTTTTTCCATAAGGCCGGAATTGGCGTCGCTGGTGGGGGCGCTAGGGTGCGAGATACTAAGATATGCTTGTAAAAAGCATGTGAAAATGCATTTGTTTAATAAAGTTGAAATGTTTGCTTTACTGGTGTATGGTATACCTAAGTCGGCGAGACGACTTACTTACTTCATTAACATGTAAAATTATTATTACCAAGGACTGCAAGGGTATATAAACTTCAGCATAGCCGACGTTAGCTTCTTTGATATTTTTTTTAAAACGCACTTGCACCGCAACAATATCACAATTAACCTATACCGCAATGCACAATTCACGCTGCCAACTCATTCACAAATTCTTTACATTCTTTATATTTTTACATTTTTATAAATTTTATTTTATTTTTCCAAATATTCACTTACATGTTCTTCTTATGGGCCATGGTATTCCTGTCTTAATATCGTAAGATTATCAAATTCCAGTATAAAGCCTGTTGGGCGCCAGTTAGTATGTTCCACCTTTCCCAGACGGCAATTGTGACGTCACCGGTGTAGCGGCGGGTAGAGTTGTATATCAAAATATTTACGGTGGAGGACTTGACATCGTCCTCTTGCTGAACGGTTGGCGTTGTGGCTCAACGGTATATTAATAAGGCAAATATTTAACGGCAGTGTGCCGGAGTAAATGTTAATTGATAAATATCTTTATTAGCCAATCGTCTGACAAAAACTGATTATAAGAATGGAATGAAATAAAGACTAAGGCTAAGTACATAAAATGGAAATACGAATCTACACCCAAATACGTAGAAAGTACATAAAAGAGCATGCTCGGGCTTATGGTCAGCAAAGCCGACTCAGCATATTCCCGAAAAGAACTCAACGCTTGCGACACAACTAAAACGGCTGACCGTTGCTTCGGCCAATATTATTTTGGTTCGTTGCATTTGTATCGCGCGGTTTGCTCGAATTCATTGCGAGGGCCGTTCGTTAACTTGAACTCAGGTTCTGTGCAAACACATTATGTAAACCCATTTTAAAATTGTTTCTTAATAGATATAATAAGATAATTCGAATCTTTATCTTTTGTAGTAGCCCTCTTTAATAATAATAATTTTAGTTGCATTTCGGAAAGAATGCAAGAATAAATGAATAACTTGGTACGGTTCTTACTCTCATTTTACATTACAGAGCATGGAAAAGATCCGTTTGAAATATATATATATAAATATATATATTTGTGAAACACGTGCACATGTATATTACTACACTTTTCAATCTATTTGGAAAGAGTCGTAAATTATTCCTCTGCATAAAAATGGCAAAAAGTCCAAAACCTTTTAACTTTAGGGGTATCTCAAAATTGTCCGCTATTCCGAAAGCTTTTGAGAAAATTATAACTTCTCAATTGCAACATTTTTGCAGCTCTATTATTTCGCCACCCCAACATGGGTTTGTGAAACGTAGATCTACAACCAATAACCTTTTAGAATTTACATCTATAATTATCAAGAAGTTCAAAAACGCTAAACAAACTGATGTCATATATACTGACTTCAGCAAAGCCTTTGATTCCGTTAATCATACCCTATTACTTTCTAAGCTGAGCGACATTGGGTTTCCACCCCTTTTCCTTTCTTGGGTTCGAGAATATTTAACAAATAGAAAACAGAAGGTACTTTTTAACTCTTCTTTTTCCGTTTCGATTTCTGTGACTTCTGGTGTACCTCAAGGTAGTCACAAGGCACAAATCGCGTGGACAAAATACACAATAGAAAAGACAGACAAACACATAATACTATAGATATCTATTAACTAAATGGGATATGATAGATGTTTTAAGCATATTAATAGAAAACTCTGAGCCGATTACAGGGGATACAAGATTGTAATCAGAGCAGAGGACCCTAAAAGATTCATGCATAGCATAGTTAGAAGAACAACGACTAAGGGATTAAGGTATTAAAGGATGTCTACTCCGTCTACATGGTACCGACAGATTCACCTGAGCTAATAACTCAGGCGAGTCGATATCACCAATTAGGAGCTTGTGCATAAAAATGACACCAAGCATAATTCTACGGTTAGTTAGGGACGGAAGGTTAATCAAGAGAAGTCTACTAGAATACGAAGGCAAATTGACATTGCGATCCCAGCTTAAGCCACGAAGAGCAAATAGCAAGAACTGCTTTTGAACGGATTCTAGTCTAATCTGGTGCGACTCATATTGAGGTGACCAAATGCAAGATCCATACTCTAAAATAGGACGGACAAGCGAAGTAAAAAGAACTTTAGTTGTATAGGGGTCATCAAATTCTTTTGACCATCTTTTAATGAAACCAGGACACTCATGGCCTTTGCGACCGTGGTGGAAAATATGGGTGTTAAAATTTAACTTATGGTCCATAAGTACGCCCAAATCATTCATATTATTTAGACGTTCTAAAGGGCTGTTGTTTAGAAAATAAGTGACCAGTTGAGGAGAGTTACGAAAAAAGTCATTACCTTACACTTGGTAGTGTTAAGATTTAGTAGATTAAACTGGCACCAGGATTGAAAGTTTTTAAGATCAGCTTGTAGCCGACTAAATGAATCTGTATCTTTATAAGTAAGACAAAGCTTGACATCGTCAGCATACATAAGCACACGCAAATGAACAATGACTGATGGAAGATCGTTAATAAATAGTGTGAAGAGCAGAGGGCCAAGATGACTACCTTGAGGTACACCAGAAGTCACAGGAATGGAAACGGAAAAAGAAGACCTAAAAAGTACCTTCTGTTTTCTATTTGTTAAATATTCTCGAACCCAAGAAAGGAAAAGGGGTGGAAACCCAATGTCGCTCAGCTTAGAAAGTAATAGGGTATGATTAACGGAATCAAAGCTTTGCTGAAGTCAGTGTATATGACATCAGTTTGTTTACCATTTATGAACCCCTTGATAATTATTGATGTAAATTCTAAAAGGTTAGTGGTTGTAGATCTACGTTTCACAAACCCATGTTGGGATGGCGAAATAATAGAGCTGCAAAAATGTTGCAATTGAGAAGTTATAATTTTCTCAAAAGCTTTCGGAATAGCGGACAATTTTGAGATACCCCTATAGTTAGAGGCTTCGGACTTTTTGCCATTTTTATGCAGAGGAATAATATATGACTCCTTCCAAATAGATGGAAAAGAGGAAGATTCTATAGACAATAGAAACAATTTTAAAATGGGTTTACATAATGCGTTTGCACAGAACCTGAGTACACATCCAGGAAGACCGTCTGGCCCCGGAGAATAAACAGGTTTAACTAATTTAAGTTCGCTTAGAATAGAACTTTCATCAATCACTGGATTGAAAATGCAATTAGCCTTTTTTAAATGATAAGGATACGGACTTGCTCGATATTCCGTTGAGGAATACGTTGTTTTGAAAAAACTCGCAAACATATCGGCAATTGCCAGATCAGTGCTCGCTTTTTTATTTTGAAAAGACAAAAAAGATGGTGCACAGAGGTCTTACGTTTAGAATTAACAAAATTATAAAATTGTTTAGGGTCAGAAGAAAACTGAAGCTTACACCGCTGAAGATAATTCTTATAGCATTGTGTATTAAGCATCATGAATTTTGAACGAGCGACTGTATACAGAGCATAATCTGATGAACGACGTGTTTTTTGAAACTTCTTATAATATCGTGTCTTCACATTTTTCAAATTGGATAGCTCGCGAGAGAACCAGGGAGGTTTGTTAAGCCGCTCCAGCCTACCAAGAGGCACACAAATATAAAAGAGTTCATATCACTACAATTGTACAGATAAGACCAATCGGTAGTAGCAATGTTTTCGTTAAGGCTGGCAAAGTCAGTCTTACGAAAGCACCTAGTTAGTGGTAACTCATTTGAACCAAGTATGGTGAAAGCAAGGGCAAATCAATTTTTAAATTTAATGTAGGATGAAATTTGTCTTCTGGAAGAACAAATGGTTCGATCCTAGAAACCTCACAATAAGAAAATCCAATACAAAAATAAGATCTAACGATTTTTCATTAGAATTTAAGACAGGATTGACTTGCGATAAAGATAAGCCTAGAAGGCCATCAATAAAGTCTTGTGACAAAGAGGGCAACAACGTGGTAGATTCATCTGTTAGTGACCATGCTAAAGCGGGTAAATTAAAATCACCTACAACTATGAGCATGTCTTGACTCGAAACTAAAGAGGAGACAAACTGAATTGCCTCTAAATGATTTAAATATACCACCATGTCTGACAATGTGGAATATAGGAACAAGTAATGAAAGCATTAAAAGATTTAAAATTTACTTTAACACCGACAAACTCAATCTCCTGGGTACTAGAAAATTGAATCATTTCAGATGATAAAGCAGCATCAACAGCTATCAGAACGCCACCACCTATGCGAGAAATCCGGTCACGTCTGAAAATAGAAAAGTTTGTGGAAAAAACCGATGCATCAGCAATATCAGGTTTTAGCCACGTCTCTGTGAAAGCTAGAATGTTATGCTCAAAAGAAAGACTATCTACATATAGATTAGGAAGTTTAGATTTCAGTCCTCTAACGTACTGGTAACCCAGGTTAAGGGACAAGCTAGTTTTTTGACACACCAGCAGATGCTGATGTGGCAGGAATAGTATTAGTTGTTGTTGTAGGCAAGCGAATCGGTTGCCGATTTTTCTTTTTTACAGTATATTCCTTAACTATTATATGTTTAGGCCAAAAATCTTCTCGACATATAGTGTCGAAGATATTGGTAGAAACACCAATTTTAAAGGACGAAATGTCCCGAGAATAAGAAAATTTAAACTTCTCCACCGCAATATTCGAGACGTTAACTTTCTTCCGAATATAGGCTATTGCATCATCAGATGTGACAACAGGGTCTAGCCTAGAAACAAATATATGTTTCTTTGGTGGTATGCCAACGAGAGGCCGCGGTCCCGAAGCGTCAGCCGCAGCAGTAACGTTGGACAAGTCACCCACTGCAGCAGTCAACTTATTTACGGGGCCCTCGATACTTTTAGAACTATCGGCAATTTCCATTGGAATGGGTAATTGCCCAGACACATCGGACACTACAATAGGCATCGTTTTTAAGAGATCATTCCCAGGTGATACCGGTAATTCATTACTAATAGCATTCACAACCGGGCTCTTAAACGATATCAATTGCTGTACATTAGGAGTGGACGTGCATGAGACCGGTCGGGGACGATAAGAGACGCTGGCGGATCTACAGATACAGAAACACCCCAAGGACTGGTCCTTTTACGTTTCGGAGACTTATTCATAAGCGATAAACTTCTGAACTGAGTCTCCACCGCAGTAAACTCCCCTTGGAGTTTATTAAAACCTGCCCTTAAAGTGTCAAAACTATCTCTAGTCCGCCTCATGAAAGAGCGCATCTCATTCTCGAACTCCCGGCAAGCATCACATCCATATTTTAAGCCACCACCTTTAGCAATAGACTCCTTGATTCTGCCTGTGTAACCTGCACACTTAACGTGAACCGCATTGTCACACAACCAACAAAGAATATAATCATGGGAGTCAACCGCATTAGTGGCAACTATGCAATTATTTTTTGAGCAGACAACCATTTTATCAAAAAGTTTAATTTAATTACAAAAGGAAATACAAAAAATAAAAATTAAAATTCTAAAGGTAAAAAATCTGTGTATAAGAATATACTGACCAGTTCTGACACAAGGGTTAATGTGCAGAGTAAGCCTTCACAACTAAAGAATAAAAAGAAATGAAAACACAAAAACACGTATCACAGAGTCGCGGGTAGGCAAAAGACGAGAGCGCAAATCAATCAAGAAAAGGACAGAGCGGAAGAGCGCGTCAAATTGAACACATGCAACAACAATTTGTACGCAAGAGCGCGAGAGTTAGTTAAAACGGTAAAGACACAAAAGCAAAAGAGATAAACAAAACAACAACACCGCTAATGCAAGTATTGTTGTAAGTTTTGATTTTATTTAAATTTAAACAAAAACGACAGCAAGAATTCGCGAAATGAAAATAAAATTCGGATGTTGTAATTATTATTAATTAAACCGATAATTTAAGAGTTATGTAAAAGTATTTAATCGCGAGAAAAAATAAAAGTTGATAAGCGCAAAAAAAACATGTCCGTCCTCTGCAACGAGTGAAAGTTTTCTTTTGACTTACTTATAAAGATACAGATTCATTTAGTCGGCTACAAGCTGATCTTAAAAACTTTCAATCCTGGTGCCAGTTTAATCTACTAAATCTTAACACTACCAAATGTAAGGTAATGACTTTTTTTCGTAACTCTCCTCAACTGGTCACTTATTTTCTAAACAACAGCCCTTTAGAACTTCTAAATAATATGAATGATTTGGGCGTACTTATGGACCATAAGTTAAATTTTAACATCCATATTTCCACCACGGTCGCAAAGGCCATGAGTGTTCTGGGTTTCATTAAAAAATGAACTAAAGTTCTTTTTACTTCGCTTGTCCGTCCTATGTCTGGGTCTAACTTCCCCGCTGGCTTAGGGCACGCATCAGGATGGGCATAAATCCGCGAAGTGGAACATAAGCCATTTTTTTTAATGTAGCCCAAAGGATCTTAACAATTTCACCAAAAAAAAATATTTCTAAAAAATAAAATAAATTTTGTAGTCAATTCGAGAGTAGAGAAATTTTTGGTTGTGCTCGAATTGAAACTATAAAATATACTGAGCAAGTAACGTGTAGCTCCAGTAGGTCGAATGAGAACTTCAAGCAACGGTTGCTTAGATTGAATAACATTTTTGACGTTAATCAAAACTGTGGATTATCCTACTTGAGGCAAAGCCCTTTGCCGTAATTCTGATGGTGCCCAAGGGCACTTTTTTTTTAAATTAAACTTTATATAAAATGATTCAATAGTTTCTTGGCAGATCATTTGCTTCTTATTCATCTTTAATATATTTAAAATGAATTGTACTACAGTGGAGAAATTCATTATAGATACATATGTCGGAGATTGAATTAGGCATTTCTAATAATTTGAATTGTGTGCCTACTGTTAAGGCGAATTGGCCAGTGTTAAGTAATGAATATATTGACTGATGTAGAACTGTTTAACACTAGATATGTGCGATGACAGCATAGGCTTTTAGTTCGAATGCTGTTCGTATTTCGGATGTTATGCGATTGACTTGTTCAATTGTACCATGTTTTTCGCGGAAGCCGAACTGGTGTGAAGGGATTGTGTTCTCCGATGCCAGAAATGAGTTTAGGCGGATCTGCAGGACCTTTTCAAAAAGCTTCGAAAGACATGGCAGCAAACTAATTGGCCTATAGGATGATGGCTGGGTTTTGTCCTTTCCCACTTTAGGAATCATGATGATAGTGGACTTTTTCCATGTTCTTGGGAAGTAGCCAATTTTTATTATAGCGTTGAACAGTTTGCAGATATATTGTATTGCAATGATAGGGAGTTCTAGGATCATTTTCGGTGTGATTAGGTCATGCCAGGGGCTTTTTTCGGCTTTATGTGGTTTTTAATAACTGCAGTGATCTCGTCCGATTTGAGTTCCGAGTACTCACTATCCGATACTGTGCTCGAAGGGGTTGAGTTTGATGTTGGATTTGGCTGGAAAACCATTTTAAGATGTGTGGCAAATACGGATGCCCTCTCTTCGTCACTGCGGGCCCATCCACCGGTTGGACTCCTTATCGGTGAAATTGTCTCTGTAGGAGCGCTTAAAGTTGGGTGGGCTTTCCACAGAGGATGTTTAGTGCTGGTTGGACTGAGCTTTTCTATGTATTTCCTTTGAGCCCAGCTTTCCTCTTGTCTTAACGCCTTGGAGAGGTTGCGATTAGCATGCCTTAGGCGAAGTTTTGCTGCTGGTGAGCGAGTAATCTGCCATTCTCTTCTTAGACGTCGTTTTTCCGTTACTAATTGTTCTATCCGCCGGTTCGTAGGCCTGTCAACAGGTTTAATGTAAGAAGAGGCATGTGGAGTAGATACTCTTGCTGCAGCTCCCATCATCGACTCAAGTGCAGAGACGCACATATCAATGTCCTCTGCAGCATCCAGTTTCGGCGAACAGTCAATGTGGGCACTCATGTACATTTTAAATTTAAGCCAATTTGTTTTGTTGTTTGTGAGCCTATAAGGGCGCTCAAGTACTTGAGGTCTTGTTAATAGTGTGAATAGCACTGGAGAGTGATCGGAAGTTAAATCTAGCAGTGTATCCGCAGTGATCCGATTACGTGGAATCCTCTTGGTTACTGCGAAATCAATCAATCAGGCACTTTCTGTGGATCTGTGGGCCAATAAGGAGGCCTACCCGGTGAGACGCAATCCATCTTGTTGAGAGGGTTGACTATTGTGTTGTACAACTGCTTGCCTTTAGGATTTACCAGGCGAGATCCCCAGTGCGTATTTTGCTCTTTAAAATGGGCAAATTTGGTTGTTTGGTAGTTCTATTGGGCGTTCCGAGGAGCTCACCCTATTTAAGACCGGCATTCATCCAATTAGCTATTGCTTTCAGAGAGCTAAAAACAGGCGGACATGGACAATTTTTCTAGCTAGCAGACTGATCTACATTTTTACATTTGAGCAGTGACAGAAATCGATATGTATAATTGATTATAAGTTTAAGTTATATTTTTTTACTTGATCCTTAGAATAAGAAGTAGATGCACGAATATCCAAGTTAATGGTGGAAAGGTTTATCTTGAATAGGCCCAAATATGTAATAATTAGGAAGTAACTCCAAAAGCTTTCCTAAGTTTAATGATAACAATCGAATAAATCTGGTCTTGCGGGTATTGTGGAGCCACTTAAAAGCCATTCCCTCAATATTCCACAGTAAATACAACTAGTTTATAGACTAGAATCAATATTTTACTGTTAACCATTCATAGAAATAAAATTAAGACATAATATATTAGACGTAAATATAATATTTAATAGAATCACATCTAAATAATGTTAATAGAAAGATTATTATGAAATCCTGAACTCATCCAATTAGCTATTGCTTTCAGAGAGCTAAAAACAGGCGGACATGACCAATTTTTCTAGCTAGCAGACTGATCTACATTTTACATTTGAGCAGTGACAGAAATCGATATGTATAATTGATTATAAGTTTAAGTTATATTTTTTTACTTGATACTTAGAATAAGAAGTAGATGCACGAATATCCAAGTAAATCGTGGAAAGGTTTATCTTGAATAGGCCCAAATATGTAATAATTAGGAAGTAACCCCAAAAGCTTCGTAAGTTGTTATGGTAACAATGGAATAAGTGTTTAATACGATTTTTTAAAGAACGTGCTTTATCCTCATCAATCGAATAAATCTGGTCTTGCGGGTATTGTGGAGCCACTTAAAAGCCATTCCCTCAATATTCCACTGTAAATACAACTAGATTATAGACTAGAATCAGTATTTTACTGTTAACCATTCATAGAAATAAAATTACGACATAATATATTTGACTTAAATATAATATTTAATGGAATGACATCTAAAAGATGTTAATAGAAAGATTATTATGAAATCCTGATCAGACACTGACCGACGAACAAGTAGGCGGGAGAATGATAAACAAAAAGTGAAAATTAGGCCATGTTCATTTGCCTAGTTTACCTCCTCATTTCCTACTTCCATACTTCACATTCTAGAAAATCGTGCTCGAGAGTATAGTTATAATAATTAAAACAAATTTCAAGTAAAAACAAATTTCAAGTAAAAATGCCCAATCCTGACTGGCCTAACTTTAATAAACCCGGAAACGGCAATTTGAAAAATTTGCCCAAAAACTGAAGGTTCCAAAGATGGCCTTAGATTGGCGCATCCAAATTATGAAGCCGAAGCCAAAGTGGAAGGATGCACCCAAATGTGCTAAATTTAATGCTCGTCCAAAATTCCAAGGTTTTAAAGCGGACAAAGTTAAACCTAAGATCGAAGCGAAGAAGGCGGTAAGTTCCCCTAATACGAAAGTATTAGTAAAGTAATGGTGATGGCTCCTTTTGGCCACGTTTCCCGTGAGGTACGCCCACTCACCAGAAGTCCGACTTCCAAACCAAGGAGTATCAAGAAAAAACTTCGTGAGGCCGATAACGTGAAAAAAATGGCGGTCAAAAGCCTGAAGTCAGTTGGTAAAGAAGTACAAAAAATAAGAAATAAAAAAGAATGGCTTAAGGCCGCAGCTAAGGTCGAACAACTGGAAAAGTTCAAGAAAATCTTTAATAAACATCCCGAGAGCTGGCCATCCGAAGAGGACACCAAAATAAATATCGCTAAAAATGACCAAAAAGTTTTGGTTAAGGTGAAGAAAGAGGAGGACAAAGCATATGAAAGGAAATAAGGCTTACGTATATATTGAATTTTTTTGCATTAGAATTGACAACGATTCTACAAATCTTCCAAAATTGACTTTTTTCGACCCATATTTGTATTTAAAAATAAATAAACATCTCGATTGTTAATGCAATTTTATATCTTGCTCTTTACAATGGGGAAATTTGGTTGTTTGGTAGATCGATTGGGCGTCCCGAGGAGCTCACCTTATTTAACACCGGAATTCATCCAATTAGCTATTGCTTTCAGAGAGCTAAAGACAGGCGGACATGGCCAATTTTTCTAGCTAGCAGACTGATCTACATTTTTACATTTGAGCAGTGACAGAAATCGATATGTATCATTGATTATAAGTTTGAGTTATATTTTTTTATTTGATCCTTAGAATAAGAAGTAGATGCACGAATATCCATGTAAATGGTGGAAAGGTTTATCTTGAATAGGCCCAAATATGTAATAATTAGGAAGTAGCCCCAAAAGCTTTCCTAAGTTGTTATGGTAGCAATGGAATATGTGTTTAATTCGATTTTTTAAAGAACGTGCTTTGTCCTCATCAATCGAATAAATCCGGTCTTGCGGGTATTGTGGAGCCACTTAAAAGCCATTCCCTCAATATTCCACCGTAAATACAACTAGATTATAGACTACAATCAGTATTTTACTGATTAGCACACATAGAAAAAAATTAAGACATAATATGTTAAACTTAAATATAATATTTAATGGAATCACATCTAAAAGATGTTAATAGAAAGATTATTATGAAATCCGGATCAGACACTGACCGACGAACAAGTAGGCGGAAAAGTGAAAAATAAAAAGTAAAAAGTAGGCCATGTCCAATTGCCTAGTTTACCCGCCTCATTTCCTACTTCCATACTTCACATTCTAGAAAATCGTGCTCGAGAGTATAGTTCTAATAATTAAAACAAATTTCAAGTAAAAACAAATTTCAAGTAAAAATGCCCAATCCTGACTGGCCTAACTTTAATAAACCCGGAAACGGCAATTTGAAAAATTTGCCCAAAAATTAGATTGGCGCATCCAAATTATGAAGCCGAAGCCAAAGTGGAAGGATGCACCCAAATGTGCTAAATTTAATGCTCGTCCAAAATTCCAAGGTTTTAAAGCGGACAAAGTTAAACCTAAGATCGAAGCGAAGAAGGCGGTAAGTTCCCCTAATACGAAAGTATTAGTAAAGTAATGGTGATGGCTCCTTTTGGCCACGTTTCCCGTGAGGTACACCCACTCACCAGAAGTCCGACTTCCAAACCAAGGAGTATCAAGAAAAAACTTCGTGTGGCCGATAACGTGAAAAAAATGGCGGTCAAAAGCGTGAAGTCAGTTGGTAAAGAAGTACAAAAAATAAGAAATAAAAAAGAATGGCTTAAGGCCGCAGCTAAGGTCGAACAACTGGAAAAGTTCAAGAAAATCTTTAATAAACATCCCCGAGAGCTGGCCATCCGAAGAGGACACCAAAATAAATATCGCTAAAAATGACCAAAAAGTTTTGGTTAAGGTGAAGAAAGAGGAGGACAAAGCATATGAAAGGAAATAAGGCTTACGTATATATTGAATTTTTTTTGCATTAGAATTGACAACGATTCTACAAATCTTTCAAAATTGACTTTTTTCGACCCATATTTGTATTTAAAAATAAATAAACATCTCGATTGTTAATGCAATTTTATATCTTGCTCTTTACAATGGGGAAATTTGGTTGTTTGGTAGATCGATTGGGCGTCCCGAGGAGCTCACCTTATTTAAGACCGGAATTCATCCAATTAGCTATTGCTTTCAGAGAGCTAAAGACAGGCGGACATGGCCAATTTTTCTAGCTAGCAGACTGATCTACATTTTTACATTTGAGCAGTGACAGAAATCGATATGTATCATTGATTATAAGTTTGAGTTATATTTTTTTATTTGATCCTTAGAATAAGAAGTAGATGCACGAATATCCATGTCAATGGTGGAAAGGTTTACTTGAATAGGCCCAAATATGTAATAATTAGGAAGTAACCCCCCTAAGTTGTTATGGTAGCAATGGAATATGTGTTTAATTCGATTTTTTAAAGAACGTGCTTTGTCCTCATCAATCGAATAAATCCGGTCTTGCGGGTATTGTGGAGCCACTTAAAAGCCATTCCCTCAATATTCCACCGTAAATACAACTAGATTATAGACTACAATCAGTATTTTACTGATTAGCACACATAGAAAAAAATTAAGACATAATATGTTAAACTTAAATATAATATTTAATGGAATCACATCTAAAAGATGTTAATAGAAAGATTATTATGAAATCCGGATCAGACACTGACGGACGAACAAGTAGGCGGAAAAGTGAAAAATAAAAAGTAAAAAGTAGGCCATGTCCAATTGCCTAGTTTACCCGCCTCATTTCCTACTTCCATACTTCACATTCTAGAAAATCGTGCTCGAGAGTATAGTTCTAATAATTAAAACAAATTTCGAGTAAAAATAAATTTCAAATAAAAATGCCCAATCCTGACTGGCCTAACTTTAATAAACCCGGAAACGGCAAGTTTAAAAAATTTGCCAAAAACTGAAGGTTCCTAAAATGGCGACAGATTGGGGCAACCAAATTATGAAGCCGAAGCCAAAGTGGAAGGATGCACCCAAATGTGCTAAATTTAATGCTCGTGCAAAATTCCAAGGTTTTAAAGCGGACAAAGTTAAACCTAAGATCGAAGCGAAGAAGGCGGTAATTTCCCCTAATCCACAAGTAATGGTGATGGCTCATTTTGGCCACGTTTCCCGTGAGGTACGCCCACTCACTAGAAGTCAGACTTCCAAACCAAGGAGTATCAAGAAAAAACTTCGTGTGGCCGATAACGTGAAAGAAATGGCGGTCAAAAGCCTGAAGTCAGTTGGTAAAGAAGTACAAAAAATAAGAAAAAAAAAAAAGAATGGCTTAAGGCCGCAGCTAAGGTCGATGAACTGGAAAAGTTCAAGAAAATCGTTGCTAAACATCCCCGAGAGCTGGCCATCCGAAGAGGACACATCAAGATAAATATTGCTAGAAATGACCAAAAAATTTTGGTTAAGTTGAAGAAAGAGGAGGACAAAGCATATGAAAGAAAATAAGGCTTACGTATATATTGAATTTTTTTGCATTAGAATTGACAACGATTCTACAAATTTTTTAAAATTTCTATAATGACTTTTTTCGACCCATATTTGTATTTCAAAATAGGTAAACTTCTGGATTGTTAATGCAGTTTTATTTTTTTTGCTCTTTACAATGGGGAAATTTGGTTGTTTGGTAGTTCGATTGGGCGTCCCGAGGAGCTCATCTTATTTAGGACCGGATTTCATCCAATTAGCTATTGCTTTACTGCTGACATGGCGGCTTGACCAATCTTACTAGAGAATACATTTCAAAATGCTTTCTCCTCTCCTTGATCCGACCAATTTTGTGATACCCTCTTCAAGCACTTTAAGATCCGGGTACTTCTTAGTTTTGCCCCCATTTGGAAAGAGTATCAAAACAACGACATTGACAAAGGTCTTTTCGTCGTATTTGTTGTTTGTATTTTGCTGGTCGTCACCTTGCTTGGCAGTCCATTAAAAGCGAGTATATTAAATAAAATTATGTATTTCGTCAAAAGAGAAACAAAAAATTGCGGTATTACTGAATATGGGTGTGGGCTTACATAATATACACATTGATGCGATAATGTTTATGGTTATAGATTGATGTCAGAGCAGATATCTTTGCAACCTGTGCAGAGCAATTTGTTACTAGACATCGACATTTAATGTGATTACAAACATGGGAGTAGCTAGAAAATCCGGTTCGGGGGTAAAATTTTATTTCGAGCGGAGACTAAAATATAAAATCCATGCAAGTCTTATGTGCAATGCTTCTCAAACTGTACTGTAACATTCATAAACTGCAGCGACCTTCAGTCAGAAAAAAGCACTAGTGAGCGTCCAACCAAGAAGCTAAGGAGATGATGAAAAAAAAAGAAAAATATAACCAAACAGAAACTTGATTAAAGTTAAGAAAAACGTAATATTCAACTTGGTGCTGTTGTTCATTATTATGGCTGTTAATTATATTTTAGACGCTTATAAACTTTATTTTGATTTTTTCTTAATAGTATGCTTTTACAATGTTCTTATTGGCGGCGTGGTCTTTTTTGGAGTGTGCCGTATATTGTTAAACTGAGCATACATTTAAATAATCGAAACTTAAATACTAGATGTATCGATATTGATCGAGGCCTTTACTACGATACAAATAAGCTACGACAATGGCCATTGTTGATGTTGTTGTTGTTATTGTTGTTGCTGGTTGACATTTCGCACACAACACAAGAGAAAAAAACAAACTAAACAAAAACAAAAGAAGATTCGAGTCATGGTGGGATGGGGGCGGAAAGAGGGACAAACTGCATGCCAACAAGTGTCATGCCATGCCATGTAATGACCTGTTTTCAAGGCTCTTAGAATTAATTTTCAATTAATTTACAAAGTTTCTCATATCATAGAAAGTCAATCTAGTTACCTAGAAATACTCACTCACAAAAGGTCATATGAATTGAAAGAAAATATTTCAGTCGAATAGTAACAATATTGCTGCGAGCTTGAAAATTATTTGAATAAAAAGTTTCAAAAATTATCGTGTTGATGCTTGAGACAAAAATTAAAAAATTTGTACTTAATTAAAATTGTGCAAAAAAAATAGATAAATCCTTACATGAAAAACACGCGAATTTTAAAAAATATATAACAACTAATTTTTAAGTCCAGTCCATGTAAAACAGGAAGCAGATTTATTCCTTTACATCAAAATTACATATGTCAATTTCAAAAAGTAACAAAAGTTGAATATTGTCCCTTTGGCCACACTTATGTTATACATATTAAAAACTACATCAAAATTAAGTACAAATTTTAGCATACATTCACCCTCTAATCTAAACATTTTAAAATCCTTATTGTTCCTTTTGGCAAAAATTGGGAAATACATTTAAATTAAGTAAAAATTTAAGAACATAATACACTAAAAGTTACAAAAGTTGTTAACTTTAATCATTTTATATCAAAATTAAGTAAAATTTTAACACGAAATAGGCATAGAACTCATCATCAAAATTAAGTACATTTTAAAATATATTCCATAAAATGTTACAAAAATAAAAAGTTATCATTCATTATACGAAATATATAGTTTTATATTACATTACAGTATGTCGGAGATTGTAAAGGTGGTTTATACTCCTGCTTCACGAGGACGTGTAATTTGTCAGGATGACCGTGAAGATTGAATTAGGCATTTCTAATAATTTGAATTGTGTGCCTAATGTTAAGGCGATTTGATCAGTGTTAAGTAATGAATATCTTGATTGATGTAGAACTGTTTAACACTAGTAGATATGTGCGATGACAGCGTAGGCTGTCATCGAGTGTGGCTCAGTGTGCGGTTGAGAGAATTCAGTCTCTTTTCCTTCTGGAAGTCAACCGTAATGCACGTCGAGACTCGCTGCACAAAATTAGTGGAAAAATGGAATCCAACAACGGAATCAACGATTCAGGAAACCCTGAACTCCTCTCTTCGCCGATATCAGAAGTGGGGTCTAACTCAAGACCAACAATAAATGAGGAGCAGTTTCGCATTTTATTAGAACAACAAAATTGAAACTTCTGGGAGATCTGGGAGTCTTGCCGTGTGTGGGAGTCGGCTAATGACGTCACTTTTAACAAAATGGCGTGGATGGATCATGAGCAAATTGCTGCATCGGTTGTTCTTAGTCATTTAGCAAACTATGACAGCAGACTACAACGAATTGCGTACACACTGACTATTCGCAGCAGACGAGACTTACGGTCCGAGTTACAAGTCTTTTCGTTTGACAATATTCGCCTATATTCGGAAGAAAGTTAACGTCTCGAATATTGCGGTGGAGAAGTTTAAATTTTCTTATTCTCGGGACATTTCGTCCTTTAAAATTAGTGTTTCTGCCAATATTTTCGACACTATATGTCGAGAAGATTTTTGGCCTAAACATATAATAGTTAAGGAATATACTGTAAAAAAGAAAAATCGGCAACCGATTCGCTTGCCTACAACAACAACTAATACTATTCCTGCCACATCAGCATCTGCTGGTGTGTCAAAAAACTAGCTTCGTCCCTTAACCTGGGTTACCAGAACGTTAGAGGACTGAAATCTAAACTTCCTAATCTCTATGTAGATAGTCTTTCTTTTGAGCATAACATTCTAGCTTTCACAGAAACGTGGCTAAAACCTGATATTGCTGATGCATCGGTTTTTCCACAAACTTTTCTATTTTCAGACGTGACCGGATTTCTCGCATAGGTGGTGGCGTTCTGATAGCTGTGGATGCTGCTTTATCATCTGAAATGATTCAATTTTCTAGTACCCAAGAGATTGAGTTTGTCGGTGTTAAAGTAAATTTTAAATCTTTTAATGCTTTCATTACTTGTTCCTATATTCCACCATTGTCAGACATGGTGGTATATTTAAATCATTTAGAGGCAATTCAGTTTGTCTCCTCTTTAGTTTCGAGTCAAGAAATGCTCATAGTTGTAGGTGATTTTAATTTACCCGCTTTAGCATGGTCACTAACAGATGAATCTACCACGTTGTTGCCCTCTTTGTCACATGACTTTATTGATGGCCTTCTAGGCTTATCTTTATCCCAAGTCAATCCTGTCTTAAATTCTAATGGAAAATCGTTAGATCTTATTTTTGTATTGGATTCTTCTTATTGTGAGGTTTCTAGGATCGAACCATTTGTTCTTGCAGAAGACAAATTTCATCCTACATTAAATTTAAAAATTAATTTGCCCTTGCTTTCACCATTACTTGGTTCAAATGAGTTACTACTAACTTGGTGCTTTCGTAAGACTGACTTTGCCAGCCTTAATGAAAACATTGGTACTACCGATTGGTCTTATCTGTACAATTGTAGTGATATGAACTGGCTGTTCGTTTTTTCTATGATACTCTGAATTCACTCTTTGATATTTGTGTGCCTCTTGGTAGGCTGGAGCGGCTTAACAAACCTCCCTGATTCTCTCGTGGGTATATAAATTCTTGATCAGCATGAGAAGCTGAGTTGATATAGCCATGTCCGCAAAATTTTTTCTTCTAGAGCTATGGTCCGATCCTAAGGATTTTCATACTTTATCTTACCCGGGTAATAAAAAACCCCAAAAAAAGATTTCATCCCGATAGCTCTTAAGACGGCTGAGTAAAACGCATACGCACAGACGGACGGACAGATGGACATGGCTATATCAACTCAGCTTCTCAGGTCGTAAACGCCTCCTTCTGTGCGTTACGAACATCTGACAATTTTACAATACCCTCTGCAAGGGTATAAAAAGTAAATAAAAATGTATCACAAAATATATAATGAATGAATGCACAGCAACTAGAATCACTGTCTGTTCAGCTCTCTAAAGTGGGAGAAATATGTGCATGCGAAACCAGATTGAGCAATGGAAAAACAGTTTTAATTGTGGCAATTTATATTTCACCGAATCAATCAATAAATAGCATCACGGAATTCATTCATGAAAATTTAATAAAGTATACACCAGAAGTATCGCGGATACTTAGAAAAGATTACGATAAAGTTCCAATGATTTTAAGTGGCGATTTTAACGTAAATTTTGCATTGGACACAGCGGTTTCTTTAATTGACTTTCTCATTACAACATTCAGTTTAAAAATGTGTAACAATCGCACTGAATCAACAACACGATCAAAACAACAATTGACGCGGTATTTCAAAGATATGTTGACAACATCGAAACCAAAGCATTTGTATCATATTTTAGCTATCATAAGCCACTCGTATCATTTGTTGAAATTGAAAACATTGAGGATGAATAATAATAAAATGAAGAAAATAAAATATGACCTTTATAGCAATATTATAATGAACCTATAATTATCCCGCTCCTAATGCTGCTTTCGTCTCATTCTCTCTCAGTTTGTTTTACGGAAGGTTTCACTTTTATCGTGTCTAACCGTTAGACGCTCTTTTTTTTTTTTTAGAAGCTCGCTTTGATCGTGGCGAGCTTTACAACTGTGCTTATGTTGTTTGTGCAATTTTGAGTGCACATGGTTGACATGTGCTCTTTGTTAGGGTATGTTGGGGTATATGCGGCTGTTGGAATTTAATATTTAATTGTATAAATATATGTTTTTTTTTCTTTTTGTGTATTTTTCAATTATGCACATGTATATGTATATATGTGTATATATGTATTTTTTCTTTTTTTCTTCTTTTTTTTTTCTAGGGTATTTTTGGCAATGATAGACTTATTCAAAAAAAATTTTTCGGACAATATATTATTTTTTTTTCATTTTACTTTTTCTCTATTTTGTTTTTTGTTAAATTTTTTATGTTGTTTCTGCATCTGCTGCTGTTGCTGGTCGCTGCATCTGGCTCTGTTGCTGTTGTTGTCTCGCCTGTTTGGTCCTCTGGTGCACCTTTTCCAGCTCGTCTACTTTATTCCACAGCTTGCATGCTTCCGCCCAGGGTGGTGGCGGATCGTTGTTGATTTGGGCCAGTAGGGCGGCCCGCTGTTTCCGGAACCGGACCTGGTGGCCACCTCGACGCTTCGTCCTTAACACCAGGGGGAAGGCCGTTAGTGCGTCCTCTTCTCTCCTCCTTCTAGCAAGCTCTGCTCTTGCTGCTGGTTGCCTGGCACGTACTCTTCTATGCTTAACGGCCGTGGGCCGTCCAGTGGGCACTCCTCCAATGCCTTCTGGAGCGCTTCCTTTGTATCCTTTGGCATTTGTTAATGTGGTCTGTCCTGATTTTTTTTCACTTTGCCTTTTTTTTCTTATGGCAAGGATTTTTTTGTATTATTATTATTGCCTTTTTATTTATTGCCAATGTTAGGCAGGATCCCCATGAAATAGGCGAAGGCAAGGTTTGACTTGAAGTGATTTATTGGGGCCGCAAGCCCGGTATTTTATTTAGGAGAACGTTTACATTGGTCTTATGGCTAGTGTCCTTAACGGTACTTAAAGCTAGACATTATGCTTAAGTTCTAATTACTTACAATCTATCCCTAAAAGTATGTGGCCTAATCTTATCCCTAAAAGTATACTACACTTTATATGGTCGGAAATGCTTCCTTCTATGCGTTGCACACTTTTGATCAAAATTAATATACCCTTTTTGCAAGGGTATAATAAAAAGAAAGTGAAAGAAACGTCGTAAAGTTGTACGGCAACCTTTGAGTTTGAGCTCAGAAAATTTATAACAGGTTGACTGACTCTCTGCCCCGCTAACTGCCAGCTGCCAACTGTCAACTGCTGACTGACTGACTTTTCTATATAAAATGTTCAAATTGTCACAGCATATAAACATACTTTAATTACAGATATTTTAAGTATACGCATATATTTAATACCCTTTCTACATAAACGATAATCCTACCATCACTAATTTGATATTAAACAGTTCATTTAAGAGGCCTGTCCAAGGAATTTGGCAAAAACAGGTTACATATAAAAAATCTAGGAAATAATTTGTAAATAAACCATTAGAAACATATGAGTTTATAAAATAATTTTTATTTTAAAATGTCGAATACAGCGTAAAGTGTTATGAAAACTTGAGTCAAACTTAACTTAAAAACTAAGTAAATAAAAAACTCATGGATATACGCAAATTTTTTAAACGCTTGGTATTTAGAAACATATTCATCTCATAAATCATAACTAGATCATAATTTTGTTTTTTTTAATATTTTGTATTAAAGTGTTATATTTTTTTTATTTTTTTTGATCTTTATATTTTTTTATTATTTGATTCAGTTAACATTTTTTTTTTTTTTATTATTTTTATTAATTTGCAAATGATACAATGCCATGAATTGTTGTCAAGATAGATTGACATTATTGCAGTAAATAAAATATATAAAATTATTGTAATTAAAATATCATGTATTATAATAACATAAAAAACTAAATTTCTTATTTGAATCATTAAATTTGTTGTATGTACATTTCATAGTGCAACAACAGCCGCATTATTTCCGCTTAAGTTAACTGCAGTTTGTTGCTCCAAAAGGAAAACAAGTTTTAATGGCTACACAAAACCAAAATAATATGCTTTGAAGAGAATTGGGTTGACTTGAAGATACTCTATACTTTCAAATCTAGCGGAAAAAATTTGATCAACTGCCGCGTTTTCCAACACTAGAATAGTTTCTATGAGCTCTAGCGATGCTGCCAGATTTCGAAGGCACTGCCGCTGAGCCGCTGATGAGAGACATCTGGCAACCCATTAACTTGTGAACGTGGAGTTTTGTAATGCGTAAAGTTTATAAAAATGTCTTTAAAAAGGGATGCCTCTGGATCCGTGAGTTTAATTGGCCACGCCAGAGTAAAGACGATTAAAAAAGAACCGGCTAACAACAAATCAACGCCCAATAGCATTGAGCCGACAATTTCACCGGTGGAATACACCGTAGAAAAGATCATTGGAAAGCGCTTTTGGAATGGGCGCCCACAGCTACTGATCAAGTGGTTTGGTTATCCTGAGGAGGAGAGCACTTGGGAGCCCCAAGAAAATATGGGCAATTGCATTGAACTTCTCACGGATTTTGAGGCGGAATTGCATAAAAAACAAATGAAGCAGGAGGCAATAATCAAAACCGAGCGCCTTGAAGCTTCATCGGCATCGCACAAAGAAACCCATTAAAAAGAGATCATCTTCCAAGCTGTACACTTGTACACTCCAAATAAAAGCTAGTTCTGCGCCATTAAAGCGTAAACCAAACAAGAAATTAAATCATCCTCAGAAATGAGCAGTAAAACTTTAAATATCTTATCACCATTTAAACCTAGAACAAAACAACAAGTTAAAGTATCCCCAGAAACGGAAAGTAAAACCGTGGAAACGTTATGGCATTAAAACGTAAACCAAAACAAGAAGTTGAAGTATGTCCAGAAGTGACAAGGAAAACTTCAAATATCTTAACACCATCAAAATCTGAAGCAAAACAAGAAGCCATGAGCCATGAAAATTTTTGCCTTCAGGGAAAAAGCAATCCAATTTCATCCGGTGCTATTGCACCTGCATTTTTCACTGTTCTTTGCCACATTAATCACATTGATAATGCAAAAGTTAGCCATATGACAAATTGTTATTCTTGTTTTTGCCTCTTTGGTTACTTAGAGAAGGAAATTTATGATCGCTTATCAAAAGATTCTATTGATATTCTCTATTCGTTTTGTAGATTTCATGCTCAAGATCAAGTCGAAAATATGAGACTCCAAATACACGTGTTGTCTGATTTAAAGTTGGAGTCTGGTTAGGTCTTATCTTGTGGCATCTGATGACAGCTCTCCAGCAGTACAGACGCCTTCGGTTTGAAACGGTGTGTGATCTATGCATATCTTGCTGCCATATACAACCTTCAATCAAACGACGACGAGAAACCCAACCCAAAGAGTATGCTTGGCACCAATGGCCAGCTAGACAGGCACGCCTCGTTGCTAGCTGGACTGGACCGGCTTGATCGAGTAGCTAATGTGTACATATTTTGCGCAATTTTCAATGTCATTTGTACATATTTTTCTTGCTTTTTTTCACTAATTGCATTTGGTTTTTTTGTATGTATTTTCTTGTAACAATTTGCCAACAAATCATAAAGCAATTTTTTACGATTTGTAATTCCATTTGTAACTAACCGAAAAATTTGACTAAAGTTAACATTATTGCTCAAGTGTAGGTCAAAATTAAAAATGTACAAGAAAAAACATATAGCATAAAGTTCAATTACTTTATTTTTAATCTAATCAAAGTTTAGTTTTCACTAGTTAACTTAGCTTTGTATTCGGTTCATTGCTCTGGCTATATCTCATTCTCAAATCAATTCAACAATTGTCTTTTTTTTTCTAGCTTGTTCCTATTTTCGGCATACATTTGGAGTTGAGTTATCTATATATATAAAATTGTAAGCCGTTTTTTTGTAATTTAATAAGTCATTAGTTGATGTAATTACGCCCAAGGCAATGCAAGTCAAAAGGCAACCTCATTTATGACGCTTTGCATATGCCAGACAACAAATCAGACATTTTTCATGTATGTAAGTTGTTATTGTAGTTGTTGTTGTTGTAATGCAATTTATTTAACGCTTCGCTTATTACCAAATCAGTATTTGTAGTTAGTTGTTTTGCAAGAAAACATCAAGTCATATGTTAAGATAAACAACGTTTCATTTGAAATGCTTCACAAATCAGATGCAACAAGAAATATGCAAAACGAAACAAATACGAAATATAACACAAAATAAGTCATAAAGATTCATATGAAATTATTGCTTAAAACCAAACAAAACATGCATCCACACTCTGTGAAAACACTTAAGATTACAACAGCGGCGCGTTATCAAGTGCCAACGCTGAGCATGAAATACAAACAATTTTCAACCCGAAAACGTGGTCATTAGAATAAGTATTTTAAGAACATTGTCGCCTCTAGTGTTTAAGAGTTCATGTACACACATTCTTTGTAAATAAATCAGTTCATATTTGAATTCGACGAATGAAGATTGGTTATTTTCTTCTCTCGGAATCTATTCATTTTGTCCTTCGAGAAAAAGGAACTCTGTAGTTTCCCACCAGTGATAAGAGACTCAGAGAATGAATCAGCTCCTTAAAGTCTGAATTTATGATAAGATCAGCTAAGTAGCAAAATGAAAAACTCTGTTCCCCACCATGGTAAGAGACAGAGTATAATATAAAAGCAAAATATTGCTTAATAAATAAAAAGTGCGTGCGACCGAGTATATAAGGGCAGTTTGGCTAGTCGAGCAACTGCAATAATTTCGGCGGCGGTAAAAAAAAAACGAACGATATAAAGTTGGTGTGTGGCTAATTCAAAGCCCAGTGAAAAAAAAAAGCAATATAAAAATATAAAGTTGGTGTGTGGCGTATTTGAAGCCCTAATATCAAAAAAAAAGTTAACTAGTGTATATATACACTATATGTAGTTGACAACTACCAACAGCAGCAACAAATAGTTCAAGGAGAGGCCGCTGGAGAACTTAAATTGCCAATAGAAGAAAGTCTGGTGCGATGACCGGCACCGTTACCGCCTGAGCCCATAGGCCCTGGACAACAGCAGCAGATAAAACAAAAAGGCGAGCAAACTATCGCTACGCAGCGGCAGACAACTCTACTTGGCGGACAACGATATAAATTTAAGATATAAATTTAAATAGTTATAAATATTTTATTATTATATACTTATATATATTTATATACTTATACCGGTGTCCTAATATATGAATAAGACACAAATGTTCCCCACAAAAACTGAAAAACTATTAGCGAAGCAACACGAGTTGCATAAAAGGTTAAAAAAGCTAGAAGAGTTAGATGCTAGTAAGTTTACTAGCAAGATTATTAACGAAGTAAATGAGATACAGAAGCTATGGATTAGTTACCATAGTCAAATGCTAGAGAGTGGTGTAACTCAACACTACTATTTCACAGATGGGAAGTATGAGGAAGGTTTAGATATGGCAGCCAAATTACTAGCCAAAGGAGAGTCTAGCAGGCAGAGCACTGTTGTTTCTGAAACCATTGAAGCAGATGCAACAATGTCAGAAAATGTTGAGGTCAGCAACGGAGAGTCGCGAGGAAACGCGACGTATTGAGTACCAGGAAAAATTTGAAGAAAAGGTTCGTCATCTCCAGCAATATTTGGAGATGGTGAGCAAAGATTTACGTACGATAGACAATAGAACAGGCGAAATGTATATTAAGAAAATAAAATTCTTGTTCAGGAAGGTACAGGTGTGCCAAGTTTATACACATGAACCATACAGAGATAATGAAACGTTTAAAGAGGTCATAGAAGAATTGGAGTTCGACCTTGGTAGCATTAGAAGAGAAAATAAACGATCAGAAAAATTTGAAAGTTGAGAATGTTACCGTGAGAGAGGAACTACCGGTGTTGCCAAAAATACAGGTACCCACATTTTCTGGAGAACCTAGAGAATGGGATCTGTTTGTGGAATTATTCACGGAATTAATTGAAAAAAGAGAGGTTTTAAGTCTGGCTCTTAAGTTCAATTATTTAAAATCCGCGTTAAAGGGCGAAGCAAGGAGCATGGTAGCTCATCTATTGTCAGGTTCAGCTGACAATTATAGTGCCGCTTGGGAACTGTTAACCAAGTGGTACGAGAATAATCGGAGGGTATTTTCCGAGCAACTAAGTCGGATCGTTGATTTACCGATGATCAACAATGAATCCGTTGTCACTTAATTAAAAAAAAGCAAATTTATCCGATGAAGTTGACGTAATATTCGCTCAACTGCTGCTAAGGAAATTTGACAGAGAGGCTCTGCAATTATATGAGAGCCAAATTAGAAAAACAAGAGAAATTCAAAAGCTATCTGATGTCATGGAATACTTGGAGCAAAGATATTGCTCGCTAAGTGCCATGAGAAAGGACGAGAAAAAGCCGTTCCAAAAAACGTCGGTTGCGGTGTTTAAAGATAGTTGTCCGATCTGCAAAGGTCCCGGGCATAGCGCACCTCTGTGCTATAAGTTTAAAGCGCTAACACCCAAAGAAAGGTGAAATAGCCAAAAGGTCAATGGTACACGATGCTTGAAGCATTCAAGCAACAAGAGATGCACTAATGAAATGGTCTGTTCATTGTGCAGCAAGGGACACCATACCATTCTTCATTTTGGGGAAAAACAGGCGAAAGTAAATACTTGTGTTACGGCAGAACAAAAACTGTTGGCCACAGCCCTAATACAAGTTAAAAAGATAAATGGAGAATATGAAACATTAAAAGCCTTGATTGATAATGTATCTCAAAGCACTATTTTATCTGAAGAAGCCGATCAAATGTTAAAGTTACCCAAGATCAAGAAACAAACGGAAATAAGTGGCGTATCTTCGACAAAACCTAGAACCTCGAAGTATAGGGTAAATATTGAAATGAAGACGCGTGATTCTGAAATAGAACTTATTAAGGTTGAAGCAATTGTATTGCCTCAATTAATGAAAGCTCTTCCGTTAAAAATAGCAAACGTGGATATGTCAAAATGGCAAACTTACGTGCTAGCTGACCCCACCTTTAATAAACCTGTTAGGGTCGATATGATAATAGGGATAGACGTATACACCCACATCTTAAAAAGTGGAGTTGCCAAGATTAATGGCCTGCTAGGACAAAATACTCAATTTGGCTGGATCGTGTCGGGATGTACGAAGTCAAAAGGAGATGAGTCTATAGTAGCTACAACAATAGATATTACAGATATGGAGCGGTTTTGGGAAATGGAGGCAGATGAAAAAGATGACACAGAAGCTAGCGAATGTGAAGAAAATTTCAACAAGAAGACTATGATTGATGCCTCAGGAAGATATGTAGTAACGATTCCGTTTAAGCAAGAAAAGGAATTAGGTGACTCGAAGGCGCAGGCAACTGCGCGATTTCTTAACTTGGAGAAAAAGTTTCAGAAAAATCCAAAACTTAAGGAGGAGTACGAAAAATTCATTAACGAATATTTGGAGTTGGGCCATATGGTCGAAACTAAGGATGAAGGTGCGTATTATCTGCCAAATCAAGCAGTAATAAAAGAAGCAAGTCTGACAACTAAATTAAGAGTTGTATTTGACGCCTCCGCGAAAACAACGAATAACAGAAGTCTCAATGATGTTATGTGGATCGGGCCGCGACTTCAAAAAGACATATTCGACATAATAGTAAAGTGGCGAAAATGGCAGTACGTAGTATCTGCAGATATTGAAAAAATGTATCGGCAGATAAACATTGATCTAAACGATCAAAAATATTTGCATATTTTGTGGCGAATTTCACCGCAGAAAAAATTAAGAATATATAAATTGACAACAGTAACGTACGGTACGGCATCAGCACCTTATTTAGCTACAAGGGTACTTGCAGAGATAGCAAATAGATGTCAAGATAAAGTAATTAGTGAAATTATCCGAGATGAATTCTACATAGATGATTTAATGACTGGAGGTAATACCGTACAAGAATAAAAACGCAAAGTTCAACAGGTTTCCAGAGAGCTGGAAAAAGCTGGAATGAATTTGAGAAAATGGATTTCGAATAAGTCCGAAATTATTGAAGAGGTTATTGATAGAGGCGATAATAAAGTATTAAAAATTGATGAGAACGAGGCAATTAAAACCTTGGGGTTGCAGTGAGAACCAATTAAAGACGAATTTAAGTTTAAGGTACACGTGACGAGAACAGAAAGGTGAATAAAAGAGGTGTGCTATCCACACTAGCCAAGATTTATGATCCACTAGGTTGGCTAGCACCTGTAACGGTAATAGGCAAATTATTTATGCAGAAGTTGTGGCTAGCAGAGCAAAATTGGGATCAAGAGTTGTCCGATAACGAAACATCAGAATGGAAATCCTTCAGGGATAATTTGGTCTATCTGGAAGAAATCAGATTACCCCGATGGATCAAGACACAGCCTAATATGTAGTTACAGATTCATGGTTTTGCTGACGCTTCAGAAAAGGCATATGCTGCGGTGGTATATGCTAAAATAGGTGAGGCAGTCACCTTAATAGCCAGCAAGAACAAAGTTAATCCAATCAAAAATAGGAAGACTATTCCTAAATTGGAATTATGTGCAGCACACTTGCTATCGCAATTGCTACGAAGAGTCCAGCAATCTATTGCTGCTCCATCTGAAATATATGCTTGGAGTGATTCGACTATTACACTGTGCTGGATAAGGAACGGTGCTGGTAAAGAAAACTTCGTAAGGCGTCGCATAGAGGATATCCTAAAAATCAAAGAAATAACATGGAACCATGTAAAATCTGAAGATAACCCTGCAGACGTAGCTTCAAGGGGAATTTATCCAAATAAGCTAAAGGATTGTGAATTGTGGTGGAATGGGCCAAAGTGGCTCGGTGAGGCAAAAAACAAATGGCCTAAACAAAAATCAGATGATGACAAGGTTATGGTAAATTCCGTACTATTAAATACAGAGAGTAGTATTATGCAGAGCTAATTGAAAAGTATTCCTGTATGAATAAGCTGGCCAGAATTACGGCATATGTATTAAGATTTATTAGCATTAAAAAAAGAGATAAGGTATACCCATCATATCTAACCGTCAATGAGCTTAAGAATGCTAAAAATTTTATAATTAAACACCAACAAGCATATCAATTTAGCAGAGATATATCATGTCTTAAGCAGAACAAGCAAATTGACATGAAAAGCAAAATTTTGAGTTTAAATCCATTTTTGGATAACGATGGAATATTGCGCGTGGGGGAAGATTACAAAATGCCAACATATGTTTTGATACTAAACATCCTGTGATTTTAGATAAATCACATTTAACAATGCTGTTAATTAAAGATGCTTATAAAGAAACCTTACACGGAGGAATTAACCTTATGAGGAGCCAAATTCAAAGGAAATTTTGGATATTCGGTTTAAGAAACGCCCTTAAAAAATACCTGAGGGAATGCGTTACTTGTGCCAGATACCGCCAAGTAACTACGGAGCAAATTATGGGTAAACTACCCAAAAACAGGGTAACGGTGTCATCCCCATTTCATAACACGGGGATTGATTTTGCCGGTCCATATCATATAAGATGCTCAAAAAACCGGGGACAAAAAACATTCAAAGGGTACATAGCAGTATTTGTGTGCTTGTCAACTAAGGCAATTCATTTAGAAGTTGTTAGTGACTTGACAACTGATGCCTTCCTAGCAGCATTTCGAAGATTTGTTGCAAGACGGGGTAAGTGCGCTAACATATACTCCGATAATGGGACGAATTTTGTGGGAGCAGCTAGGAGACTCGATGAAGAGTTCAAAAAAGCAGTTCAAGATAATGTTCAAATTGCTCCTATTCTAGAACGAGAACAGATAAGCTGGCATTTTAGCCCCCCGGCAGGACCTCACTTCGGAGGTATTTGGGAAGCTGGAGTAAAATCAGTCAAGTACATTTAAAAAGAGTAATAGGAGATAGTAACCTCACATATGAGGAACTGGCAACTTTATTGTGCCAGATAGAAGCCGTACTAAACTCAAGGCCGTTGTATACGACGGGTGAAGATATGGACAATAATGAGGTGTTAACTCCTGGTCATTTCTTGATTGGAAGACCAACATTAGAAGCAGCTGAGTCCATATCAGAAGAAAAAATCGAAAATATGACAGAATTACTGAAAGAAAGCTATTACGTATATAGAGAATCCATCCAGTTCTTTATGATTGTAAGGCAATTAAGTTCCGTGGTTGATGAATGTGAAAAAATTCAGACAGGAATTATAAATCTTTTAATAGACATTAACCATGGTAGGTTGAACCCTAATATTTTAAAGCCAAGCCAAATGAAATTGGAAATAACAAAAATAAAGGACAAGTCCGAAGCATTAGTACTACCAGGTAAAAGGACAGGTACTGAGTTAAAAGATATATATACTCTGTTGACGGCCAAGGGTATTTTCATAGATAGAAAAATAATTATAAATGCAAAAATACCACTGTTTGGTAGACACCCGTCTTTTCTTTATAAAGTTATTCCAGTGCCTGTACGATTGAATAATAATCAAATGGTAATGGTTCATATAGATAGTCAGTACTTAATATATAATTTTGAAATAGACGCGTATCATTTAATGTCTGAATCAGCTATGCAAAAATGTCGGAACTGGCAGTCGAACAGGAGAACATGTAAAGGAAGTTGGCCATGGAGTGGTGCCAATGCCAGAATACAAAATCTAACTGCTTATACACAACGATTATTGAGACAAGATCTTACTGGGTAGAATTAGATAGCAGCAGTAGTTGGTTATTCAAGGTACCACCTAAAACTAAGGCCAGAGTCCAATGCGGTAACGAACAGCAGGAGGTGCTAGACATACCAGAACAAGGAATTTTGAGTCTCAGATCAGGCTGCACAGCTAGGGCAGAAGATAAAATTCTAGTAGCTCATCATAGCGTTCAGTCAGAATCGTACATAGCTATTAAAACTTCGCACGTAGGCGATATTAGTAACATAGCAAATATAGCATGGAATCCAGTAAAAGCAAACATAGTAAATCATTCAGCAGAATTAGAAAGAATAGGAAGTCAATTAAAATCGTTAAAGGATCGTTAAATTTCCATCATGTAACTGGCCATGCTTCCTTAATGTTAGTCATCTTACTAATAATAATATTAATAATAGTTTGATTAAGACAACTTAATAAAAATAAACGAATCCCAATCGCCCCATTTGGCGGCCCCTCGCAGAATGTTTAAGATTAAACAACGGTTTCATTTGAAATGGCTTCACCAAATCAGATGCAACAAGAAATATACAAAACGAAAACAAATACGAAATATAACACAAAAATAAGTCATAAAGATTCATATGACAATTATTGCTTAAAAACCAAACAAAACATGCATCCACACTCTGTGGAAAACACTTAAGATTACAACAGCGGCGCGTTATCAAGTGGCCAACGCTGAGCATGAAATATAAACAATTTTCAACCCCGAAAAACGTGGGTCATTAGAATAAGTATTTTTAAGAACAATTGTCGCCTCCTAGTGTTTAAGAGTTCATGTACACACAATACTTTTGTAAATAAAATGAGTTCATATTTTGAATTCAACGAATGAAGATTGGGTTATTTTCCTTCTCTCCGGGAATCCCTATTCATCATATGTATATGCAGATCTGAGGCCAGGTAAAAACCGAAATGTCGACCTCCTGCAGATCTCTTATTCTCCCTCTCCCTCTCTCACTATTTGAGTCTCTTTTGGCGAATACTGGACCATCATATGATATACAATTTCCACTGCATCATGATGAACTTTTTTATTATAATGTATATATATATTGTTATCCTCTTTTTTTTGGCTTTGGTCGGTTTCAGTGGGGGCGTTTTCCCACTTTGCTTTTGTTGGCTTTATTTATTATGATTGCTTGACAGTTTAATATATAAGTTAAGCACTTCTATCACAACTCATACCATAACATAGAAGCCATAAACCCAAGTCCGTCAACACATGCCCATTAACCGCATGCCCATTGGCCGACCCTATTTCATCATCACATGCAATACCCATTGGTCAACCCCACTCAATCGTCACATGCCCATTTGTCGCATGATCGCCAATCTCAAGTAACAGTACGATCGCTAGGATAAACAATAAGCCTGCACCCCATTTTCCCAGGCCCTAGAAGAATGGTGTCGGGTTCGGTGCATACGCAGAATCACGCCACAAATTTCGGCAATAAACAAAGAATGGTCCTGAACACTTGTGTAAACAAAGAATGGTCCCACGCACTTAAAGAGGACTATTGGACTCAGCCATCGCCGCCGCCTGCGACGACGTCGATTACCCAAGCCTTCATCCAACATAATCGAACCATAGCAAATCAGTCTTGAGCCTAAGTACAAACCAACCGGTAACTTCGCTTAAACTCCGCCGAATTCGCTCACCAAAGTCAGCATCTTTCAGTTGTAATTAAAACATACTGTATTGTAATAAAAGTGACTTTATAAATAAAAATTCATTTTTTTAACCCGTGAGTGAAGGAAGTGTTTAATTTGCGCCCGAGCAGGGACCCTGCTAAATACAACGTGATCGTGAGTTAGTGAAAGATACCAGTGATCCGTGACCAAAAAACGCGTTAAAGGCTTTTACAGTCAGTGAAATAAAAACACTATATCGAACTATACCACGAATCAGACAGGGTCATTTTAATCGCTGCGAATTCCTCTAAGACCAGTTCGGAGGAAAACTGAAAACCCAAAAGTGTTTGCCCAGGAGCGTTAGTACCTTCAACGTTGGAAAAGCGAGACCTCCTACAAACCGATCAGTAAAAAGCACCGAGGATGATAGCATTAACGTAAGTTAAGTGAAATACATTTAAGCAAAATTAAATCAAAATAAAAATTTTTATTGTGAAAACACAGTGGGTGAAAAAAATTGTGAATCAAGATCAAGAATCAACTCTTGTTAAAAAAGAAAAGTAGAAGCTAAACATTTTTTTTTTATATAAAATCCTTAATTAAATTTTTTCCCCACTCGAAAAGAAAAAGAAAATAATGAAAAATTAAGAAAATTAATTAAGAAAATAGTAATAAGTAATATTAAAAAAAAAAGAAGAGAAAATAATTTTGAAATTTTGAAAAAATATTTGTATAAAAAATAACCACATAATATTGAAATTTTTGTATAATACCACAAGCCATTTCCATCCAAGATTAGCGGACATACCGCTATATTTTTATCAATCCAAGATTAGCGGACATACCGCTATATTTTTATCAATACAAGATTATCGGACATACCGCTATATTTTTATCAATATAAGCAAAAAAATTTAATTTTCGCGGATTATATTTTTCGTATTCGCGATACCGTAACACCTTGAATTAATCCTAATTAAAAAAAAAAAAAATCCATTTCCAAAATGACTAAAGACAACTGGGTTAAAGCCGCAGTCCTTCAGCAGGGTGGTATTCATGCATCAGGTTCTGATGCTCCGACAGCATCTACCTCAAGTGCAGCAACCGCAAATAGAATCGAGGCACTGTCAATACAGGGACTAGATGTAGCTATCCAGACAATTTTGTCGTCTCAGTTACAGGAAATAGTGAAACAATTAAATCATTCTCAGCCAGGACATATTCCCTTTAGGGACCAGACAGCTGGCGTTCAGGATGATTGGCATGAACTAGATAAAGTGCCAGACATCGTAAAGAATCTTGACAAATTCTCAGGTAGCCGTGAAGATTTCTCAACATGGTTTACTACCGCCACACAATTGATGGAATTGTATGCCCCCATTCAGGGAACAGATGTCGCTAATACTAGACCAAATCGAAACGATGGGTTATTCTCCCGAGACTATGGAAGCCATGGCTAAACAGGTCAGAGATAGGGCTCTAGATACCTTCATCAGAGGTCTGAACGGAGATCTCTCAGACAGAATGAGCTTAGCTCAACCCAAAGATCTGAGGCATGCATTGCAATTGTGCGAGATGTTAGAGGGCTAGGAACATTATCGGCCATCGTGACACTCGTCCACCTGTAGGACCAAAACCCCCGCAGTATGCTAAAATTAACGTGCAACCTCAACGATCGTTCATACCAGCAATTCCACCCAAACCTTACAACAACAACAACTATTATAATCAGAAACCCATGCAAAACGTGTTCATTCCCCAAAATAGATTCCCTCAATCTAATAACCCCGTATTTTTCAACGCACCACCGAGACCATTTGCCCCTAAACCTCAGCCGGCACCAACTCCAATGGATGTCGACGGCTCTAACTACATGAACAAACCGAATGTTAATTTACCACAACAATTTGCTCTCAAGAGAGTCAACCAGTCCACCGCAAATTTTCCGAATAAAGTGCAGAGGCAATTCCATATCGAAACCGGTATGTCAGGTGAACAATATATCACCATACCGCCTCAAGAAGAGCATTACTCCGATATGTCCGATTATCAGGCTGCTTATCAGGGCCAAGAAGACCCTTTTGAATTAGTCCCATATTCTGAGGTTCAACAATATCAACAGCAGGAGGAATATTTTACCTCACAAGGTGACAACTCAGAGTTAGTCCCACAGAACAAAGAGGAAACCAGACCACAATCACAGGAGCCTCAACAACCACAAATCGAGGACACCTTTAATTTTTTAGGTTAAAGTGTTCCTCTTTGCCGTACTTTGTTGTCCGGGACAAAGACGGAACCGCATACAATTTCTTAATAGATACCGGCTCGTACAAAAACTATGTCCAACCAGAAATAGCAAAAAATATCAAAATGAATGAACACAAGTTTTACGCGAACATTGTAAGTGGTCGCATTTTAATAACCAGCCATATCCATTTGGGTTTATTCAACGAACCCAATAAACCAATAACGTTCTTTCCTATTACCTAATCTGAATCCGTTCCATGGAATTCTAGGTAATGACTCACTAAGAGAGTTAAACGCTATCATTGATGTAGGGAAAGATCTACTATACGTCTCATGTTGTTAAAGTGAAGCAGATGCGAGCCCATCAGGTCCATACCATCAAATCAGATGAGTTCACTAATCAGCAGAAATTAGGATTAAAGGCGCTCCAAGAGGAGTACAAATCGCTATTCGCGGACCCAAATAAAAAATTGACTTATGCCACTAATGTCCAAGGAGAAATCCGAACGACAACAGACACTCCAGTCTACACCAAGCATTACCCATATCCAGCCTCTCTAAGAGAAGTAGTAGAAGACCAGCTACAAGAATTATTACGAGATGGTATAATACGACCCTCACGGTCGCCCTATAATTCCCCTGTGTGGATAGTCCCTAAAAAGAGTGACAGCCTTGGGAATAAGCAATATAGGATGGTCATAGATTATAGAAAGCTCAATGCAGTTACAGTTTCGGATAGGTATCCTATCCCCGAAATCGGAGAAATGGTTGCGCAGTTGGGCAACAATAAGTATTTCTCTGTTCTTGATCTAAAGAGCGGATTTCATCAGATTTCCCTTAAGGAATCTGATATTGAAAAAACGGCATTCGCCGTGAATGGAGGGAAATACGAGTTCACGAGACTCCCCTTCGGCCTAAAGAATTCCCCATCAATATTCCAAAGAGCTCTCGATGATATTTTGAGAGATCTCATTAGAAAGATCTGTTACGTCTACATCGACGACATAATAATATTCAGTAAATCGGAGGAAGAGCATTTCCGACATCTAGCTTTGGTATTTTCTACCTGGTCCGAGGCAAATATGAAGGTCCAAGTAGATAAATGCAAATTCCTAAGACATAGCGTTGACTTCCTAGGCGTAGTAATTTCAAGGGAAGGAGTTAAAACCAATCCAGAGAAAATCCAAGCCATTAAAAAGTTCCCTATACCAAAGAACCTAAAACAACTAAGGTCCTTCCTGGGATTAGCTAGTTATTACAGAAGATTTATCAAAGATTTTGCTAAATTAGCTAGACCCTTGACTGCGTTATTGAGAGGAGAACATGGCAGAGCTAAGAAAAATGTCTCAAGCAAGATCGAAATCCGATTCGGTGAAGCCGAAATCGATGCCTTCGAGAAAGTAAAAAATGCATTAGTGTCACAAGACGTTATGCTAGCATACCCTGATTTTAAACAAGAGTTGCATCTAACCACCGATGCCTAAAACATCGCACTAGGAGCTTCTCTAGAACAGAATGGGAGACCCATTACATTTCTTTCACGTGCGTTATCCAAAGCTGAAGAAAATTATGCCACAAATGAAAGAGAAATGCTAGCAATAGTATGGGCATTGGATAAGCTAAGAATGTATGTATACGGCAAATCCAAGGTGATCATTTACACCGACCACCAGACTCTCACTTATGCTCTCAGCCAAAAAAATAACAAGATAAAAGTGAAGAAATGGAAAAGTTACCTGGAGGAATATAACTATATAAAATATAAACCGGATAGCTCAAATGTCGTAGCAGACGCACTCTCTAGGAACCCTACTAACATAAATGCTAGTAGTACGTCAGCTACAGTCCACAGTGATGAAAGCTCAGGGCATGAACTCATTCCAGCAATGGAAGTACCCATCAATGTCTTTAAAAACCAATTGTTTATCCTCACCGGTGATAACGAATCCACCACCTTCGAAATACCATTCCCCACATACCACAGACATACAATAGTGAGAAGTAATTATTCCGAAGACAACCTTGTAACTATTTTAAAGGAAAAAATGGATCCGAGAATAGTAAATGGTATTTTCACTTCCGAAAGTATCATGGGGAAAATTCAACAAATTTTTCCGGAGCATTTTAGGAATTACAAGGCAAGATTCACACAAACCCAAACTGTAGATGCCCATGATCAGACCCAAGAACAAGAAATCATAATTAAAGAACACCTTAGAGCACATAGAAATTCCATCGAAAATAAAAAGCAAATTTTATCTGAGTATTTTTTCCCAGGTATGAAGAAAAAAGTAGAAGCAATAGTAAACTCTTGCCAAACATGTAAACTCTCGAAGTATCAAAGACACCCTCCGAATCAAGAAATACAACCAACCCTTATTCCGACATATCCAGGCGAAATAATCCATATAGATTTATATTCCACCCAAAATAAGATAATTTTAACAGCCATAGACAAATTTTCTAAGTATGTGCAAGTTAAACTCGTAAACTCAAAAGCAGCAGAACATCTTAAGGTACCCTTACGTGAGTTATTGATAGCCTTCGGTATGACGAAAACCGTGGTAATGGATAACGAAAAGGCTTTAAATTCTGCATCAATAAAATTTCTTTTAAATAATCAGTTAGGGATACAAGTCCACACTACCCCACCTTATACTTCATTCAGCAACGGCCAAATAGAAAGATTCCATTCCACATATACGGAAATAATGAGATGCTTGAAGTTAGGGCACCCCGAAATGGAATTTGAGGATTTGATATTCAAGGCTGTAGATGAATACAATAAAACAATCCACAGTACAACCAATAAAAAGCCAATAGAAGCATTTTTCGCAACAAATTTAATCCATACACCAGAAAAATTAGCACACGAAAGGGAAAAGATTTCAGAAAACATCTTAAAGAAACAAAACAAAGACCTAGGGTATCATAACAAAAAAAAAAAACCCATAAAAATTTACGATCCAGGTGAAATCATCTACGTTAGGATTAATAAACGATTGTGTTCGAAACTAACGTCTAGATATAAAAAAGAAATAGTAGCCGAAGATCCTAATACCAAAGTTAAAACCAGGTCAGGCACGATAGTTCATAAATACCACTTGAAATATTGATAAACATCCTTTTCCGACAGATTGCTTATGTTACCACTTTGCTGGGGTCACACAACCATATTAGACTACACTAAGTCAAGAGTGGTCATGTTGGAAACTGGGTTAGCCGCGCGCCCGAATGGAACCTTTAAAATCGTCCATGTCATCGAACTAGAAAAATATCAAATGTTCATATCCGTTTTAAAAGAAGTCGTCAAAAATTCGACAAACCTAAGTCCGTATCAGCCTTTTTTGGCCTATGAGATAACGCGGATACAGAATGAACTGAGGAGGCTTCAGCCGATGCAGTTTAGAAACAAAAGATCGCTTGATATACTTGGCACGGCGTGGAAATGGTTAGAGGGGCACACCTGATCACGAAGATCATATGATTGTGGTAAATAAGATCAATGAACAATTGGTAAACAATAATCGGCAGGTCGAAATTAATAATCTAATAGAGAATAAGATAAACGATTTAATTAAAATAACTAATACCATATTAATTAATGGTAAACCCTAAAACTAAAAAATCTAACAATAAGTCAAAAGAAATTGAAATAACCAAATTTAAATTGAGTCTCCTAAGAGAAGAAATAACAAATATTATCTACGCAATCGATTGGGCCAAGGCCAATACAGTAAATTCACTAATATTATCCTCTACCGAAATAGATTTCATCGAAACAATTAAAGAAGAGAGTTTAACATTTATAAACATTGAAGAATTAATAGAGTTTGCTGAGGTCAGTGTAGCCTCAGATGGTAAATTGTTAGCCTACCCAGAGTAATCAATGAAATTTGTAAACAAATCCTAGTAATACCAATTAAATTTCAAAAATTTATAGAAGACTATGAAAACATCATGGAATGTAACAAGAAATACTTCGGGTTAACCAATAAGAGTAATTGTAAAATTCATAATGGTAAGACAATTTGTAAACTGGAAGATCCGACTAATTTAGAAAACAGTAAATGTATAGGAGCCTACTTGCAAAGAAGGAATCCCCAATGTAAGGTCATCAACAACCAGCACGTAAAATCCCATTCGGAAATAATGCCCGGTACCTTGCTGCTGAACCAATTCTAAGGGGACATCAGCATCAATGGAGAAAACATCACCCTAGAAGGCACCTTCATAATCCAAGCGGAAAACGCGACAGTCATTATAGAAGACTCCTGTTATATTGTGAAGACACGCTTTGAAGTCGAAGTTCAACCGCCGCTGTTACAATTACTATCAAATAAGCAGCAGAGAGGTGAAAAGCTATCGCTGGAAATGATCAAGGAGTTACACATCAATAATACTAATAATCTGGAGCGTATCCAAAGAAACAACTTGATTATGTCTTCATCAAACTGGATTATTCTAACTCTTCTAGCAGCTGCAATGATAACATATTGCATCATCAAAAAATACTGCAGCCACGGAACAGGCAACCATGGTCCACCAATGGAAGTCTCAATCGGGCCTGTCCAATATGTTGTTGCGACCGAGGACGTCCGCACTTAAAGGGGGAGGAGTTAAGCACTTCTATCACAACTCATACCATAACATAGAAGCCATAAACCCAAGTCCGTCAACACATGCCCATTAACCGCATGCCCAATGGCCGACCCTATTTCATCATCACATGCAATACCCATTGGTCAACCCCACTCAATCGTCACATGCCCATTTGTCGCATGATCGCCAATCTCAAGTAACAGTCTGATCGCTAGGATAAACAATAAGCCTGCACCCCATTTTCCCAGGCCCTAGAAGAATGGTGTCGGGTTCGGTGCATACGCAGAATCACGCCACAAATTTCGGCAATAAACAAAGAATGGTCCTGAACACTTGTGTAAACAAAGAATGGTCCCACGCACTTAAAGTGGACTATTGGACTCAGCCAAAACTCCGCCGAATTCGCTCACGAAAGTCAGCATCTTTCAGTTATAATTAAAACATACTGTATTGTAATAAAAGTGACTTTATAAATAAAAATTCATTTTTTTAACCCGTGAGTGAAGGAAGTGTTTAATTTATATACCTATAGTTGTTTGTTTATATATATACAATATATTGTTACTTATTTGTTATCTCAGTGGTTGTTTGTTGTTTGTTGGGTACCTCCGGGTTAGAGGTTGTTCACGCCACCGGGTGAACAGCAGTGAGCGGCGAAGAGCAGTGAGGAGTGAGGAGGGTTTTTTGATCCTCAGCATCTACGGCATCGCCATTTTATTCTAAGACGAGATTTTAACCCGAACACCCGTTCTTCTCCTTTTTTCTCGATTTTGTAATTTTGTTCAACCCGCAGCCATCTCGTGTGTGTCGGGACATAGCATCACTTAAATAAATAAATCATAATTGAATTAAAACGAAGGTTTTCGCGCGTTTTAATTGTTTTACTCACGCACCAGACCCCTGAAGACATTGGCACCCGCCAACCACTTGCGGCTTATTTGGGTCCTTCCGCCCCTCCACAAACATTGGTCCTTCGAGCCGGATATCCTTGCGCTCCTTCAGCTTGCATCGGCGGAATTCCTGATAAGTACAAAAATTTCATTATTAATTTCATTTGCCCTACATACTAATAAAAGTGTGAGGTTTTTCCGCTTTTCCATAGCGACCTACACACTTTTATACATTGTATGTACATACCTGACCTGTTCCAAGGTTACATGGTAGTTCCTAATCCTTAGCGTGTTTGTCCAACGTTTTCGTTTTACATTCCACGATTACCCATTTTTATTTATGTCCTTTCCTCGCACTTGTCCAATTCCACTTTTTTACATATGCATTCACATGTACATGTAGTTTCCACAGCTGTTTGCCAAGTCTCCGTAAAAGTTTAAAAAAAAACAAAAAAAGAAAATTATTAAAGTGTTATAAAAAACTAGGAAAAAATAGTAATCAAAGTGTTCACCGCGTTTTCTTATGTGTTGGAATAATTATTTTCATGCCAAACTAATTTCCTCACGCGAATTAAGATTGAGTCTGTTCTGGTTGAGTGTTAAATCAAGACTGCTTTATTGAATCAAATCATATTCTGGTTTGGCTTACATCTAAGTGTTTATAATGTTTTCTTCTGGTCACTTTTCTTGTGACACTCTATGTTTAGGGAAACTGTCACTTATCTTGTGACACTCTATGTTTAGGGACTCTGTCACTTATCTTGTGACACTCTATGTTTAATGGAATGGTATTGTTTATGTTTACATTAATGTGGAGTGTAGACCTCTTGGGTCGGCTGTTATGGGAAGTGTTGCTAATGGCATAACTCCTCCCCTCTGAGAGTATGAATTCTCCTGAATTCTGTTTACATTAATGTTTATATTTTTCTTTTTACAGTATATATGTATATAAATGGATAAACATATAATAATAATAATAAAAAGTGTTAAAAATATGCCATTTGTCATTTTCTTTTCGTATTTAAGTTCTGTGATTTCTTTTAAATTGTCAAAATTATCTATTGTTACATGATCAAAGTTTATTGTGTTTTTATAGGTTTGATTCAATAGTTCTGTTGGATAAAAAAATTTTTCGTGAAATTCTGTTTTTTCGTTAAAAAATATTTCATTTAGAATTTGAATTTTACAGTTACCGAATTGAATTAAGTTACTTCCATTAAGTATAATATTTCTTTTATCGCAATTTTGATATATTTTTGTATTCTTGGCATTTTTGATTATAATTGTATCATCGTCAATTTCTTCAATACTCGTTATATTGTTGAATATAAATTTGCAATTATTATTAATGGTACAACTTTTACTTAATTTTAATTCTTTTAAAATTTTGTTGGGTTCATATGTAAATGTTTTACTATTTATTTCTGCAATTAACTGATTTTCTTGGTCTATTTGTATATAATCTATATTTGGTATAGGAATAATTAACTTAACATCTATGGTTATAAATGATTTTGGGATTTTAATTGCGATTATGATGCAATTATTCTTATATTTTAAAATGCCCATACGGATTAGCTTTAATTTATAAAATCAATGTCAAATTTATTTATTTCCTCTTCTGATAAAATTTCTGGTACGATTATATTATTTTTTGCTGATGCTATGTTTTCCTGAATATAATTTATTTTGAATTCTATATTTTTTAATTTTCCCATTTGGTCATTATGAAGTATTTTCATTTCTATTTCTTGATTTTGATTGTCCATGCTTGTAAGTATGTCCTTGATTATTGTTCTGTCTTGTTTAATTGTTTCTGCTAAGTTGTGTATTGTTTTATTAAAATGTGTATTTATAACAATTTGTTGGTTCATGTCTTGTATAATATTATGGTTGTTTTGGTCAATATTGTTAAGGTGGTCTAAAATATCTGTTCTATCTTCATCGTCCATAATTCCAAAAAGCCATTTGTATGTTGTTCCTACAATATTTAACATTCCTCTTTTTATTCTGTTGTTTGGGGTTATGGATTTTATTTAGCTCTAATTAGATTTATTTCGGCTAATAGCTTCTTTTTTCCTGTGATGTTAAAATTTTTAATGTTTGTCTCCATTTGATTTATTATATTATTTAAAGGGTCGTTATTAATAATGTGTAGTATAATTACTGTTTCATTAACTATTTCCGTGGAATAAGTTTGTATAGGTGCATATCCTGCATTTGATTGAATTGGTTCAATTTGTAATCTGCCTTGAACACACATTATAACATGAAAAATTATGAAAATCTGAGGATAAGAGAAAAAAAAAATTTTTGTTTCAAAGATGTCAATCTGTCTTTTGTTGGAAATTAATTTTTTCCTGCTTTGACGGTCTTTTATATTACATGGATGAATATTATTTAATGTTGTAATTCTAAAATAAGGTTCATCCTTATGCCTAACTCGTTTATAGTTTTTAATTGGTCCTTCCTGTCTTTCCTCCTCATAATCTTCTCTTGTTTTATTTTGTTTGCTTAAAATTTTTCTTTGTGTTTGATAATAGTGTTTTTTAGTTTTTCCTCATCTTCTATGTTTTTTGCATAATTTGGTGTACATTTTATTGTAGAGTGATAACGGTTATTATAAGCTGTTATTGCTAATTGCATTTGGATGAAATTGATAAATCATCATCTATTCCTGCTATTATTTCAATGAGAGTAGAATGTAGTCTTTCTATGTCTGCATTTCCTGTATGTGAATTTGGCTTTGTATAATGGATTTCTATTTGTTCTTGGTTTAAGTATTGTTTTATCTGTTCTGATCTAAATTCATTATATGAAATATGTCCAAATGTATAATTTGATTTTTGACATCCGGTGTTTCTGTGAATTGAAACTTAGGTTTGATTGGTTTTCTGTCATATTTAATTTCCTTACATTTTTTACAATTTGAAATTATCAACTGAATATGGTCTCTTAGCTTTGGAAAATATATTTTGTTCTTTAACGAATTAAAAGCTTCATTTATTCCGCTATGTAATGAATCTTTGGTGTGGTAAATAGCTATTTGTTTGTGTAACTCTTCCTCGCTTGAAATTTCCTGAGCTCTCTTAGTACATTTAAAAAATTTTATATTATTACAGTGTGAAAAAATGTTCATTAAGATACATTGTATCTTATAACATTCTGAGTCTGGAACTTCTGAAAAAATTCCTACTGTTCCTTTATTTATATTATTTTGCATTTTGATTTCGATTTCAATTTCTGTTTCTGCTGGGCTTACTTCTATTATTTTTCTACCATGCTGAATATTAATATTGTCCGTTGTTGTATAAGTTACTATTATCTGAGTTTTATATTTGTTTACAATATCGTCTTTTATATAGAAATTTGTAAATCCTCCTTCCTCTGCTGAATGCTGTGTATCTGATAGTTCAAAGTTTGACTCATTTGTTTTATCCTTGTTTATTAGTTCAGCTGTTCCTGTCTACTTAAAAAATCTGCCACTTTATTGTCTTTTCCTTTCAAATATATTATGTCATAATCGAATTCTTGTAATTTTAAAATCCATCTTTGGTGTCTTGCTGTCATTTCTTTCCCTTTGTATTTTGCGTTTAGATATTTTATCGGAGCATGATCTGTTATAATTTGGAATTTATTACCTATCACATAGTGTCTAAAATAGTTTACTGCATGTATAATGGATAAAAATTCTTTATCAATTGTACTGTAGTTTTTTTCGTGTTTATTTAGAGTTCTTGAAAGGAATGCAACTGGTTGCTCTTGTTGAGACAATACTGCACCTATTGCGAAGTCACTGGCATCTGTTGTAATGGTAAATGGTTTATCAAACTCTGGATATTTTAAGATTGGATGTGAGCTTATAAGTGTTTTAAGGTTTTCAAAGGCATCTATAAACTGTGGGTCATTTGTATTAATTTGTGTGCCTTTTTGTAAATATCTGATCATTGGGTAAGCTATTTTGGAATAGTCCTTAATAAATTTTCTGTAAAATCCTGTCATACCAAGAAATCCTTTCAATTGCTTTTCTGTTTTAGGTAGCTGCATTGCTTTTATTGCTTCTATTTTATGTGGATTGGGTTTAATCCCTTCCTTTGTGAGAATGTGTCCTAAATATTCAGTATATTGTTTCATGAAGGAACATTTGTCTGGTTGAATTTTTAAGTTATGCTTTCTAAGTATTTTGAAAATGTTTTCTAGAGCAATCTTATGTTCCTCAAGTGTTGTTGAAAATATCAAAATATCGTCCATGTATACAACACAACCTTTGTTTATATAATCCCTCAGTATTTCATTCATTAAACGTTGAAATGTGGCTGGGGCATTTTTTAACCCAAAAGGCATTCTAACATATTCATAAAAACCCATTGGTGAAATGAATGCTGTTTTCTCTATATCTTCTTCTGCCATTAAAATTTGGTGATAGCCTTTTGCTAAATCTAATGTAGTAAAATATTGGGCTTTACCGAGTTTGTCTAATACAGCGTCCATGATAGGTATTGGGTACTTATCTGGAACGGTTACTTGGTTTAAACGCCTATAGTCTACACAAATACGATACTTTTGAATTCCAGAGCTATCTCTTTTTTTAGGTATGACACATATTGGAGAACTATATTTGCTTTTGCTTTTTCTTATAATTCCATTGTTTTCCATATAAATTATTTGTTTCTTTATTTCTTCTTCATATTTTGGGGAGACCCGATAGAGTTTTGAATTAATAGGTTGGTCTGTAGTAGTTTTTATGCTATGAACTATAGTGTTAGTATTGGTTAAGTGATCCCCTTCTTTGAAACATAACTTTTCGTACTTTTTTGAAAGATTTCTTATTATTTGTTCTTCCTCAGTATTGAGTTCTTTTAACTTAAGATCATCAATTTCACTTACTTCCATTACGCAAACATCTTCTGATTGTTTGGAAAGGAATGGAATTTCGACCCCATTGTTAAGTTTAATAATTTTGTTTGAAAATCAATATTTGCAAAATTCCTTTGAATGAAGTCCATACCCAATAGAAAATCATATGATTTTTCCAGGGGCATAGCCACCCATTTTGTTCTTGCATAATTTATATATTTAAACTCCCTTGGCACTTTTGTTTTCACTAAGTAACTGTCACTTTCTATTTTTCCCTTTATTGTATGTATGGTTTTGAATATTTTTCAATTATTTTGTATTTGGAATTATGTACATTAGTTGTGTTTAAAATGCTTATGGTTGATCCTGTATCTACTAAAATAATATAAGTATCTTCCTCTATTGTTCCTTTTATAAAAATTTTTTTTTCATCCGAGGCTAGTTGGTAAAAAACTCTTGATTATCTGTGCTGTTTACTACTTCCTCATTTATATTATCTACACTCATTGCTTCTGCTGGTGGTTGCTGATTATTTTGTGGTTGCTGATAATTTTGATTTTGTCTTACGTTCTGACTCTGTTGTCTATTCGGATTTTGATACTGTCTCGTATTTTGACTCTGTTGTCTATTGGGATTTTGAGACTGTTTTACATTTTGACTCTGTTCAGTATTTCGGTTTGTATTTTTATTAGTTGTCTGTTTGTTATATGTACTATGGTCATTGTCATTTTTGGTTAATAATAGTTTTTATTTAAATTTCCATAATTCAGACCAATATAATTTGCAAGTTCAATTCTTATATCTGTTAATGTTGTTTTATTCATTAAGGCAATGGCCATTGGACCACAAGATAATTCTTTTACTCTTTGAATTAAGAGACCACTTAATATGTCAACTAATCTGCTATTGTTTTCAAAGACCGAAAAATCAGTAATTTCCTCAACAATTGCTCTTACTTTAAAATCAAGATCTCGAACGGTAGTTACCCTTAAGTTATTAATTTTTCTGGTTAGACCCATTTGATCCGTTCTTGGGCGATAATGATGTCGAAGACGAGTTTTGCAATCAGCCCAAGATGTAGGGGGGTTAATATTAAGCATAGTTCTAGCCTGACCTTGAATTTTGGTGTTGAATATAACAGTGAAGACCTGGTCGTTATCATCATACTCCTCCATGATTTGGTTGACTGCCGAAATGAAACCATGTAACGTTCCCTCCTGTCCAGTGAACACCGGCAAGTACCTTGTTTCCTTCTCGATGCTGTTTCTCTCCCTTGTTGTTGGATTAGAATGCATCTCTTGATTGGATATTATTATTGATGTTAGCATTTGAATGCATTGTTGTATTTCGTTCATTTGTGCCATTTTAATGGTGTATGTTTATTGTTTCGTTAACTTTTTTTTTTTTTTTTAAGTTTCCACAATAATTCTGTTTGTTTGCACAAAGTGTTTTTACAATATTATATTGTTTCGTTATTTGTCACAAAATGTTTTTATAATATTATATTGTTTCGTTGGCTTAGATTTTCTCCAAAGTTTCCACAATATATATATTTTATTTTGTCACTAAATGTTTTGTTTTCCACAGTATTATATTGTTTCGTTATCTTTGATTGCGTTCAAAGTTTCCACAATATTTTAGCTGTGAACTCGAGTACCGACTGCGCCAATTAAGATTGAGTCTGTTCTGGTTGAGTGTTAAATCAAGACTGCTTTATTGAATCAAATCATATTCTGGTTTGGCTTACATCTAAGTGTTTATAATGTTTTCTTCTGGTCACTTTTCTTGTGACACTCTATGTTTAGGGAAACTGTCACTTATCTTGTGACACTCTATGTTTAGGGACTCTGTCACTTATCTTGTGACACTCTATGTTTAATGGAATGGTATTGTTTATGTTTACATTAATGTGGAGTGTAGACCTCTTGGGTCGGCTGTTATGGGAAGTGTTGCTAATGGCATAACTCGCGTGTATCTACTTACATACATACATACATCGTCATCTGTTGACATTGCACATACGTACATATCCACAACACATAATCCATTTCGGTGTCGCGCATTGATTTAACACAAAAAAAGGAGGGGAAAGGAACCCCACATCCAATTAAATGACAAATTACTTACGTTTTTTGTGAACAACGCGTGTGCATAAATATCTATATACTCACCTGTGTACTTACGCATGTACGTAAATACATAGATCAAAGCATTCGTCCATATGCACTGATCGGATATTTTGTTTGTTTTTCGCGCACAACACTCGCGGTGTGTAGAAACGTTCGTTTTGCTTTTTTTTCCTCCGCACAACCACAAAAGAAAAAAAAAAAATTTATTAACATAATTAACAACAAAACCAAAACCAAACATATAAGCAACGGCCGACAGCTGTTTTCGGAGTAGTGGTGACACGTGAGTCGAGTCGTGATATCGATAGGCGGCTCAAGTGCGCCAAATTCAAATCACATTTCCGATTTCCTTCTTTCGCCTAATTATATACCCGTCCATATTTATAAATAAAGATACATATAATTGCTTCCGGCCATTATTTTGCCCACACATATATCTGTCCACATTTATAAGTTATATATATAATTTTTTTCGGCCAGCATTTCGCTCACATAAATATCCACACATATATATAAATCCATACATATATATTTTTTTTCCAGCATACCTTGCCATATATATCCGTCCATATTTATAAAGTATATGTAATTTTTTCCGGCCAGTATTTTGCGCACATGTATATATCCTGATCCAGATTTATATAAAAACGTATTTTCTTTTTATTACATACATCTTTATTTATATATTTCATCCGTGTTTTGTTTTATACGTACTCCCATCGTTATTTACGAATCTATACAAACCTGTTTTGTAATCATTTCGCTTCGTCTACGTGTAATTTTTTATCCGCACTCGTAAGTTCGGGCTCCGTGTCCGAGCCAAACGCGAGAGAATTCTCCCGCAATCCTGCGGTGCACAGTGAGATAGTTTTTGCGTCCTCATACAGTCCACTTCTCATTTTCTGTGGTTTTTCCAAAACCAAAAAAAAGCGCACAAACTCGGTGTTCGTCGTCGTAAGATCGTCCCCTAAAGACTCGAGTGAACACAAAGGTCGTTCCAAGCTTTCAACCCAGACCCAGATCCCGCATGTGTTGTGACGCACTGTTCTGACGCTCCCGTCACCCGATCCGTATCACAACAGCGCAGAGAACACTCCAGAATGTCCCTCTCCCTGCCCTTGTTTTCCATTAAAATGCACTTAGAGCAGTTCAAATCCATTTGGTCAACTGTCGAGATGGAATACTCCCGTTGTCACAAGGCCTTGACAGTCCAAACCGACGAGGAAAGCTTGGCAAACATAAGCCACATCAAGGCGAAGCACGAATACGCTTACGCGGCGCATTTGCGATGGGGGACGTTGTACGGAGAACGCATCGAACAGCTCTCGGCACAGATGACGAGTCTTATGCGTCAGCCAACCGCTCCGTCGGGGCCGCCGGGGCATAGAGTTCCTCCGTGTGAGGTGGAGACATTTGATGGCGACAGCCTAGCATGGCCCACATTCCGCGATTTGTTCGCCGCCATTTATATCGCCAATCCGTATTTGTCACAAGTGGAGAAGCTCTATCACTTGAACACCAAGACGCGAGGGGAAGCGAGATCCATCGTGGCTAAGTCCCCCCTGACGAATCAGGGTTTCCAGGCCGCGTGGGAGAACCTCACCGCACGGTACGAAAATAGCCGTCTGCTTGTCATGACTTAAGCCAGACAACTGCTTCAGATTCCCGCGGTGGCACAAGAGTCGGGCAAATCCTTGCGAGAGCTGCAGACTGCGTTTCAAGGGTGTCTTACCGCGCTTGAGCGTTCGGGTGTTAGTACTGAGAATTGGGATGTCTTACTTATCGCCATCTGCACTAGCAAATTGCCGAAGGCCACAATCCTCCTGTGGTAGCAATCAGTGTCAAATAAGACTGTCGTCTCAACTTGGTCCGATTTGAACCAATTTCTTACCGATCGGTATCGTGTCCTGGATGCCACCGAAGAACATAAGTCGGCACCAAGTGTGCAAGTCATCCCCATTGGCCCCCGCAAATCCTCTGCAACGATGAAGGTCCAAGCGTTTCCCGCGAAAGCTCAGCTCAAACCGGCGTCTTGCCATCTGTGCCATCGGGAGAATCACCCAATACGGCTCTGCCCTAGTTTTCTTGATATGCCTGTTCAGAGGCGTTTGGAAACCATTAGACAGCAGGGACTTTGTCTGAACTGTTTTGCCCGTGGTCATCAAGTGAAGGGCTGCTCCAGTGCGCATAATTGCCATACCTGCAAGGAACGTCATCATACGCTGTTGCATCCTAGTGATGTGTCCGTGCCCTCGCCGTCCGCTGCGCAAGTCCAACCATCCAGCGCCACATAGCGTCCGTCCACGAGCAACCAGCTTACAAATGCTCAAAGTTATTTTGCATCTACCCCAGACAGAGGCCTTTTAGGCACTGCGATTGTCACTCTGCACCATCGTGGTGTGGATCACCATATTCGGGCGTTGATCGACTCTGGGGCCGATTCAACTTTTCTCTCCGAGCGTGTCTTCAACATGGTCCAGCCCCCTTTTACCCAGTAGACGCCGCGGTTACTGGCATGGGCCAGAGTGATGGAGGCTGCGCCGACAAGGTGTGTCTGCTGATGCTGTCTCCCCCGTGTGACAGACTGAACAAGATTGAGGTCTCCGCCCTGGTTGTATCCAAATTGTCAGGGCCATTCCAACGGCTCCATTCCTTAATACGGTTCCGACGCAGTGCCTCGATCGCCCCCTGCTGACCCGTACTACAAGAAGCCCGCGCCTATTGACATGATTATCGGTGTAGACCTTGAATAGGGATTCCCGGAGAGAAGGAAAATAACCCAATCTTCATTCGTTGAATTCAAAATATGAACTGGTTTTATTTACAAAAGTACGGAGTTTATATAGGAAATCTTAGGCTCTAGGAGGTAACAATTGTTCTTAAGGAAATCTTATTCTAGTACGACTCACACCCACGCATTGGGGGGTTGAAAAATTATTATTATTTTGGGCACGCCGTCGGCCACTTGACATCCTGCCGTCGTGATCGTTTGGGTTAGTTTACAACTACAAGTGTTTGTTCCCACAACATGTGTGGCTGATTGTATTTCTAGTCATATGCTAGGTTAGTTGTTTGTGACAAAGTACAGTTGTATTATATTTTCTTTAGTGCATCTGATTTGGTGAAGCCGCTTCAGATGGACACGGTGTTTATTCTTAAACAGACCTGTTTCCACACATCCTCAAAGATCGGATCAAAAAGGATATTGGTGAGTTCGTCGGGCTAGAAACCATCTTTGGATGGGTTCTGTGTGGGGCTATCATGCCTGACCCTCCGGTGTCTCGATCAGTTTTCGCGGCACAGACGCGAGCTAGTCCAGAAGCAAACTTGAGGTACTACTCACCAAGTTTTGGGAGGTGGAAGACCTTCCCGCAAAGCCGGAAAAGGAGGATGACGTATTCTGCGAGCGGAACTTTCAAAAGACCACCCAAAGAGGGAAGGACGGCCGATATGTTGTGTCCCTACCGTTCAAAGGTCCGAATAGCGTTGACTTGGGCCACTCAAGACCGATCGCGCTGGCTTAATTCCTGCGGAATGAAGCACGCCTTCTCAAGGATCCCATCCTAAAAACGCAGTACGATGCCATTATTCACGAGTACGAGGAATTGGGTCATATGATTCGGGTGACGCCGCCTCAAGATGGGAAAAACTTCTATCTCCCCATCACGCGGAGTTTAAGCCCGATAGCACCACCATTAAGGTACGCGTGGTATTTAACGCGTCGAGCCCCTCCACACGAGGCGTCAGCCTCAACGATGTCTTGCACACCGGCCCTACTCTTCAGGCCGATCTCACGCTTCAGGTACTGAAATGGCGGTTCTTTCAATTCGTTTTCAACGCTGACATAACGCAGGTGTATCGACAAATCCGAGTCGACCCCAGGCATACCCCCTTTCAGCGGATCCTCTACCGAGACCGCTGCGGCAATATTCATTATTTTATGAGCTACAAACTGTCACGTTTGGGGTTAACTGCGCGCCATTCTTGGCGATCCGAGTCCTTTTACAACTGGCACAAAACGTGCAAGCGATGTATCCTCAGGCGAGCGAAATCCTTCGGAACTACATGTACGTTGATGATGTCCTTGCCGGCGCTCACGCTGAAGCCGACCGTCTCGCCATACGAGAGCTTCAAGCTGCCTCAATCTGCGGCTCCGTCGGAAGTGGACTTCCAATAAGAAGGAAGTACTTCAAGCTATTCCTAGAGAGCACCTGCTGCGAGAGGACTTTCTCGAGCTTGAAGACGCGAGCACTGCAAAAACCTTGGGCATCCGCTGGCAAGCTGCCGAGGACGTCTTCTTCTTCACCGTAGCGGACCCCCCTTAAAGGAGTCGATATCGCTAAACTCTTCGACCCCGCTGGTTGGCTAGCCCCATTTGTTATCCGAGCGAAGATATTCATGCAGCAAATCTGACTAACCGAACTGGGCTGGGATGATGTTCTGCCGCCTCTCCTGCTGCAGCAATGGCACGAATTTCTGCAGGATTACTCAGGCCTCAGTCGACTCCGCATCCCCGTTGGCTAAACACCTTTCGTGGGAGCTTCATGGCTTCTGTGACGCGTCACACAAAGCGTATGGAGCAGCCCTATATGTGCGGGTTCGGTACTGCGATTAAGTAAGAGTCCATTTATTAACGGCTAAGACCCGTGTAGCTCCAGTCAAAACAGTCTCGCTGCCTCGGCTGGAGTTGTGCGGAGCGGTTTTGCTAGCCGATCTCTGGGCGTCGATCGTTCCTGAACTCCAATCCCACCTGCAACCTCCCAGTTTTGGACCGACTCTACCATCGTGTTGGCTTGGCTCAATAAACCCCCGTGTAGTTGGTCCATCTTCGTGGCCAATCGGGTATCCAGCATCTCCAAAAGCACCAGTGGCCAAAGCTGTTCACATGTGCGCTCCGAGGACAACCCCGCTGATCTGGCGAGCCGTGGAGTCTCCGCGGCCGCTAAGTCCCTCCGATATGATGAACGTCACCCTATTCTCCTCCCCTATAGTACTCATTTCACTCGCCTGATTGTCGAATTCGTCCACCGCATACGTTGCATGGCGGCAATCAACTGATGGTGCGGATCAAGAACATGGTGAAGTCCCAATCATGCATCGTTCATCGTCGACGACTACAGACTAATGATGGGTGATCTCCCTCGATAATGCTTCACGTACTCCAGGCCCTTCACCTACACGGGCATTGACTTCGCAGGGCCGTTCGAGATCAAAAATTTTATTCTGGCAGTTCATTCCGCCAAGCGCGCCCCATATGGGAGGACTGTGGGAAGCAGGGGTCAAAAGTTTTAAGACCCTGTTTTACAAGTCCTCTTCCACTGTCAAGTACACCTTCGAGGAACTTTCCACTCTCCTGTGTAGGATCGAAACGTGCCTAAACTCCAGGCCAATCTCTCCCATGAGCGAGGATCCAGAGGATCTGCTGGCCCTAAGCCCGGGACATTTCCTGATTGGAGGACCGTCTTATCCATTGCGGAATCGGAAATTCTGGTCGAGATCAACCGATGGCAGCGACTGAAGGCAATCCAGCAGGCTTTCTGCCGCCGCTGGAAGAGTGAGTACCTCAAGGAGCTTCACAAACGGAATAAGTGGAAATCACCGACTCGCAGCCTCCAGACCGGCGACCTCGAGATCGTGTCCAAAGATCATCTCCCCTCCAACGAGTGGCGTTTAGGGCGAATTGGGCGCACTCTGCACGGGGCTGACGGTCTCGTCCGAGTGGCTGATGTCACCACAGCTCGTGGGTTTATCCGAAGACCCGTAGCGAAGCTCATTCTGTTGCAAGACAGCAGGAGTCCTGAGCCTAAAATCTTATCGTGACTCCCAATCCCTCTATGTTCCATCCGAATGTCCTCGTCTCCGTGCATGTTGTTCGTTCCCGTGCATCGACTAATCCACTCCCCCCTACGTAATTTCTTTCGTTACAGTTCGTTCAGGTCGCCCCTCCATAACGACATGGCCCCCACGCGTCTGCCGCACCACCGCAGCAAAACGAGCTGCTCCACAGGGCACGAACGTGTACCGATGCCGGGTCTGTCGGGGGTTCATGCACTCCGGCAGTGTCAGCGCTTCATGAAACTCCGAGGGGAAAAGCGGCTCCGGGCGGTTCATATCAATAAGTACTGTCCCAATTGCTTGGCACACGAGCACTCATCCGACGCGTGCCGGACTCGCCATGGTTGCCGACGATGCGGGCAAAGGCACCATACCCTGCTCCACATGGCCGACCAACCGCCGAGACAACGCGCCTCAGCCCGCGTGCAGCCAATCACCCCCTCCGGGCGTGCTGCCACCGTACACCGTTCCCGCTCCGCTTCCCCAGAAGGCGCACTCGAGATCTCTCTCTCCTCCGTGCTCCACGCCAGGACGACGACTGTCCTGCCAACCGCAGTCATCCGGTTGGGCAATGGCTCGAAATCCTTCGAGACCCGCGTCCTCCTCGATGCGTGTGCGGCTGAGAGCCGCATTAATCTCTCCTTTGCCCGGTCCCTGGGGTTGGCTGTGACCAAGGTCGGTTTTTTGATCCTCGGCATCTACGGTCACACCAGGAGGAGTGACTCGATTTTTCCCATGGGCATCGCCATTTTATTCTAAGACGAGATTTTAACCCGAACACCCGTTCTTCTCCTTTTTTTCTCGATTTTGTAATTTTGTTCAACCCGCAGCCATCTCTGTCTCGGGACATAGCATAACTTAAATAAATAAATCATAATTGAATTAAATCGAAGGTTTTCGCGCGTTTTAATTATTTTACTCACGCACCAGACCCCTGAAGACATTGGCACCCTCCAACCACTTGCGGCTTATTTGGGTCCTTCCACCCCTCCACAAACAGAGGTTATTGGAACAGCAATTTTATGTTGTTAATGGTGCTAGTGTTGCTGCTGGCTCTGTAGTTGTTGTTGTTGTAGCTGCTGATGCAATTGAGCGGCGAGAGCTCTTAACATCTGTTGGAGATGTGGTTGTGATTGCCCAAACTAGTTTACTCTGATCTAGTTTATGAGGCCATATACATATACATATCCATATACAAAATGTATTTATATCTATCTAATTGAATCTTCAAGTGTTAGGAGTAATAATCATATCCAATTATCAATAGCTAATACTAAGTAGTTAACTAAAAGTTCAATGCAAAAACTCATGGTAGTTATTTTAGCTAGTCATTAATCAAACGGAAACCAAGTTTAACCTTGATCTAAGCCAAGTCTATGCAGTGATTTTTCTTATGGTTATTCCCACATTTTTAATTATTTTAAACGAGCTAGCATTGAACTGTTTTTAATCATTTTCGTCTCTTTCTCTGTTTCGTTTTAGGTATGAAAATTCTCATCGTACACAAAACAAAAGCTATCTGCTGAAGTTCAGGGTCAAGAACACAATAAATTATCAAATGAATTAATCATTATATATTTTTAAAATTAGTTTTTTATAACGACATTGCAAAAGATATTGCATATATAACAACAGTTTATAATATTTAGGTTTCTCTTCTCAGAAAGACTTTAAAATTAGTTCTAATTGAAATTTTCAAGTTTTCTTTAACTTTTAACTTTCATTATATCGTTTACGATCTAATGTCGTATTTGAAAGTTGATTAAATTAAGAAACTTAAGTTGTTGTATCTGAAAACTCAAATTTCTTGAAAGTATTTGAAAGTTTATACATTATTCATGTTGACAATTGGTATTAGTTTTTAGAGTATTTATTAATTATCTTTTGAAAGGAAAATCTAAATATTTAGTTTCATTTTTTATTAGTTTTTATACCCTTGCAGAGGGTATTATATAATTGGTCAGATGTTTGTAACGCACAGAAGGAGACGTTTACGACCCCATAAAGTATATATATTCTTTATCAGTATGAGAAGCTGAGTTGATATAGCCATGTCCGTCTGTCCGTCCGTCTGTGCGTATGCGTTTTACTCAGCCGTCTTAAGAGCTATCGGGCTGAAATTTGTTTTCGGGCTTTTTATTACCCGGGAAAAATAAAGTATGAAAACCATCAGGATCGGACCACTATATCATATAGCTCTAGAAGAACTAGAAGAAACATTTTTATAAAAATTGGAGTATGCTATGAAATTTACATATGTGATATAAAACCCCAGATCCCAAAATTTGAATGTGATCGGATAAATATAACACAAGTTACAGTCAATATAATAATCGGCTCTGCTCCCTGTCTCCTGTCTACTACGTCTTTCGTCATCACGGAGTACATGCATACACACACAGACGCAACGCTACATAAACTGTATGTGTATGCGTGCGTTGCTTTGCTTTGGGAATGAAGGAAGAAGACAAATTGTAAAATAGAGAGTAAAATTGTTTTGTTTGTATATTGATGAATTGAGTTGCAGAAAACAAACATGTAAAATTATTATTACCTAGGACTGCAAGGGTATATAAACTTCGGCATAGCCGATGTTAGCTTCTTTGATATTTGTTTATGTATTTGTCACAAAAGTGACTGAAACTTTGAAACAACAATTGCTAAAGAAAAGTTTCATATCAATCGCAAGGCTTTAATACTTTAGTTAAGTATAAATTAATTAAGTATTATGTATAGTTAATATAGTTCAATTTCTTTATAATATGCAGTTGCATCAGCAAAATAAAAATATTTCCTAATTTGATAAATAGTACTCAATAATAAATTCTGAAATGCCATTTTTGTATTGTATTTGCCAAATTGAAATTTAAGCCTCCACAAATCAGCACTCCTCAGAAATATATATGTAGGAATGAAGTGTCAGGCGGGCATAATCATGGCAATCGAGCAGTAGCTAGTGAGCGAGACAGAACGACACGCAGCGGCCGTACCTATCTGGTCGACTCACTCATTGGCAAATAAAGAGAAGCGTTGATTCATAAAGCACTCGCAATCGTACTCTCCGCCTCGATCACATCGCGCACCCAAATTATCACTAAGGCCATTTAAATAATATAAAAATATACATATGTATTCTTAACACAAAGAAACATTGTTAATAATATAAACTTAACAAGGAAATCACATCCTTTAATAATATTGTAATAAATAAACCGGGATAAAGTAAAATCCTACAAACTGGGGGCTCAACCGAGATTTCTGGCCCAAGACAATTAGTGAAATTTGTATGTGTGTGTGAAGTTCGCAAGTGAACAGAAAATTGTTAAAATTGCATGCATTAACGTGTAATACATATACAAACTCAAGGTTGTTGGCAAACGAATTTCACAAGAAGCAACCACTACAAGTTCAAAAATAGTGGAAGTTGGTGTGACTGTACGAGAGGCGACGAGTGACGGTGAGACGGTGAGCGGTCGGACGACGCAAGTAGAGCGTCACTAAGAATTTTGGCGCCGTTTAGGCAAAAAGTCGGCGACTGAAGTTGTATTAAGTATTCTTAACACAAAGAAACATTGTTAATAATATAAGACTTAACAAGGAAATCACATCCTTTAATAATATTGTAATAAATAAACCGGGATAAAGTAAAATCCTACAAACTGGGGGCTCAACCGAGATTTCTGGCCCAAGACAATTAGTGAAATTTGTATGTGTGTGTAAAGTTCGCAAGTGAACAGAAAATTGTTAAAATTGCATGCATTAACGTGTAATACATATACAAACTCAAGGTTGTTGGCAAACGAATTTCACAAGAAGCAACCACTACAAGTTCAAAAAATAGTGGAAGTTGGTGTGACTGTACGAGAGGCGACGAGTGGACGGTAAGACGGTGAGCGGTTGGACGACGCAAGTAGAG